>NC_025998.2:47552125-47852125 GCF_000442705.2 Elaeis guineensis
TAATATTGACTTTGTCAGACAGTTACTTTCTTTTGAACACTTAGTTTGATTTGTTATTTGAACCAAAGTTTGATTATTGAATAAAGAAAAAATTTATTTAACTGTTTGTGAAGATATCATGATGAGATGCCTTGCATGCTTATGGAAAAAGTATTCTATAAGTATGCGGCGGTTGCCATGACCCTCGATTCACAATCTCGGGTCGGGGGCGTGATAATTAATATGGTATCAGAGCATAAGTAGATAGATAAAGACATGTAGAATAAAGTGAGCGAGTGATGGGTAGACATTAGGAAATTGAAAGGTTAGTTATGATGATTATGATTTGACCTGTCACAAGTTATAACCTTATTAAGGATAAGTTATTATCTCAAATCTAACATAGGTCAATATGCCTCCACGACGAGCGAGAAATACTCAAGGAGCGGTAGGAGGGACATCAAATCCACTTGGCGATAATACTCCCCAATTAAATAGTGGCACAACACAGCAGGAGGGAATCCATGATCCTACCAGAAATACTCCGACAGTACAGGAGGAGCCGAACATGACTCAACTAATGCAAACTCTGATCGGAGTAGTTCAAACACAGCAACAGTTACTTCAACAACAACATGCACAGCCACGTCAGCAATTTTCACCGATACCTGGACATGGAGAACATCCGATGCAGAGAAACAATATCGTCGAATTTAAGAAGCTAGCTCCTGCAGCCTTCAAAGGGACCATCGAGCCACTGGAAGCAGATAACTGGATTATGGAAATGGAGAAGGCCTTCGCCGTGCAAGAAAGCCACGATGAAGAGAAGATTCGCTATACAGCATATCTGTTACAAGGCGAGGCATACAACTGGTGGCGTATGCTGGAATAAAAATATGAGCACGATGGGATACCACTTACTTGGGAGAGATTTCGAGATGAATTCTTTGACAAGTATTTCCCCCGAAGTGTCAGAATACAGAAAGAATAGGAGTTCATTCACCTGAGACAGGGTAACAGATCCGTTGCTGAATATGAAGCCAAATTCACGGAGTTAGCCAAATTTGTTCCGAGACTAGTTGAGATTGAGCAAGACATAGTACACAAATTTGAAATGGGACTAAAGACAGAAATCAGGAGACAGGTTGTACCCTATGAGCTAACTACCTATGCTTCAGTTGTGAATAAAGCTCTAATAATTGAGAGAGAAGCTAATGAAGCTCATGCGGAGCGTGAACGGAATCAGAAGAAGAGAAATAGGTTTAGTGAAACTCAAGGACGAAACCAGAACAATAAGGTTCCAGCAAAGAAGCCAGCAACTGATAAGAATCGTGAGAATGTGGCAGCTAGATGTTCGAGATGCGGCCGAAGAGAGCATGAGACTTCTAATTGCCCATGGAATACTGGTTCGTATTTTAGATGTGGCCAGAAAGGACACAAGATTGCAGATTGCCCGCAGATGGATGAAAATAGATCAACACAAGCAAAGGATGGAGGTCAAAGGCCAAAAACTCAAGGAAGAATCTATGCACTCACACAACAGGATGCTCAGGCCTCCAATGCTGTGGTGACAGGTACCATTCCTGTATCTGGTATTCATGCTTCACTTTTTTTTGATTCTGGTGCTACACACTCCTTTATATCCACTACTTTTATTAGACAGCATGATATAGGTTGTGAACCCATGAAAACCAAATTATATGTTGAGACACCAGTTGGTGGTATTTTGAGTACCGAAAGTGTGTGCAAGTCATGTAGTATCAAGATAGGAGAAAGAGAATTACCGACAGATTTGGTGGTCCTGGATATGCATGATTTCGATGTCATTCTAGGAATGGATTGGCTGGCTACTTATCATGCCTCTGTGGATTGTCATGGAAAGAGAGTGAACTTTCACATGCTGGGAGAATTAACTTTTAGTTTTGATGGAAGTACAGGAACCACCCCTCCACGTATTATTTCACTTGAACAAGCTAGACAGATGATAAGAAAGGGATGTAGAGGTTACCTAGTATCAATAAAGAATAAAGAACATGATGAATTGAAGTTACAGGATATTCCTATCGTAAATGAATTTTCGGATGTATTCATTGATGATTTAGTCGGACTACCCCAAGATAGAGAACTTGAATTTACTATTGAGTTGGCACCCAATACCAGTCCGATTTCTAAAGCTCCTTATAGAATGGCCCCTATGGAGTTAAAGGAGTTAAAAGATCAATTACAGGATTTATTGGATAAAAGTTTTATAAGGCCTAGTGTATCTCCTTGGGGAGCTCCAGTCTTATTTGTGAAGAAGAAAGATGGTAGTATGAGACTCTGTATCGACTATAGAGAGTTGAATAAAAATACTATCAGAAATAAGTATCCTCTACCTCGAATTGATGATTTGTTTGATCAGTTGCAAGGTGCACAAGTCTTTTCTAAAATTGATCTTCGTTCAGGGTATCATCAGTTAAAAATCAAAACAGAGGACATACCAAAGACGGCATTTAGAACTCGTTATGGACATTATGAATTTTTAGTGATGCCTTTTGGGTTAACCAATGCTCCAGCAGCCTTTATGGATTTAATGAACAGAATATTCAGATCTTATCTTGATAAATTTGTTGTCGTTATTGATGATATCTTGATATATTCTAGAAGTAAATTGAAGCATGAAGAACATTTATGGTGTGTGCTATAAATATTGAGGAAAGAAAAACTTTATGCCAAATTTAAGAAGTGTGAATTTTGGTTGGACAAAATAGTCTTTTTAGGACACATCGTATCTAAGGATGGAATTTTTGTGGATCCAGCAAAAGTGAAAGCTGTGATGCAGTGGAACAGACCTACAAATATTTCTGAGATTCGAAGTTTTCTGAGAATGGCAGGGTATTATAGATGATTTGTAGAAGAATTTTCCCGCATAGCTGCACCTTTGACTCGTCTTACTCAAAAAGGGGTTAAATTCGAGTGGTCTGAAGTTTGTGACCAGAGTTTTCAAGAATTAAAACAATGATTAGTGTCAGCCCCTATCCTTACTATACCAACAGGAGATGAAGGTTTCACAATATATAGTGATGCATCTAAAAAGGGACTCGGCTGTGTATTAATGCAACATGGTAAGGTAGTAGCCTATGCCTCAAGATAATTGAAACTATATGAACAGAATTATTCGACACATGTTTTGGAATTAGCTGCAGTGATTTTTGCTCTAAAAATTTGGAGACATCACTTATACGGTGCGCAGTGTGAAGTATTTACTGATCATAAGAGTTTGAAGTACATTTTTACACAGAAAGAATTAAACATGAGACAGAGAAGGTGGTTAGAACTATTAAAGGATTATGATTTAACAATCAATTATCATCCGGGAAAAGCTAATGTTGTTGCTGATGCCCTTAGTAGAAAATCTGTAGGAAATATGGCGGTTTTAATCACACACCAAAGTTAATTGTTAAAGGATATAAGAAAACTGGAATTAGACATCCGAATATATGACTCAACAGTATGGTTAGCCAACTTGAGGGTTCAGCCAACACTCATAGAAAGAATTACAGTTGCCCAGAATAATGATCCACAACTAATGAAAATAAGAAATTCAGTAAAAGCTGGTGTTCAATCTGAATTTAAGATACATGAAGATGGTTCGTTAAGGTTCGACAACAGGATTTGCGTACCTAATGATTCAGTACTCAAGCATGAAATACTTCAGGAGGCACATCAGACCGGTTATACAGTTCATCCGGGAGGTACTAAGATGTATAGAGACTTAAAAGAAATGTACTGGTGGAATAATATGAAGAGAGAGATCGCTCAATTCGTGGCTCAATGTTTGGTGTGTCAACAAGTTAAAGCTGAACATCAGAGACCGGCGGGACTACTTCAACCTCTTGATATTCCAGTCTGGAAGTGGGAACATATCACTATGGATTTTGTAACTGGACTACCGAAGACCCCCAGTAAAAATGATGCAGCCTGGGTGATTGTGGACCGATTGACAAAGTCTGCATACTTTCTACCAATTAGAGTTGGATTTACTTTGGAAAGACTAGCGAAGTTATATATGAAAGAAATTGTAAGACTACATGGAATTCCAGTGACCATCGTATCGGATTGAGACACCAGATTTGTATCACAGTTCTGGAAGAGCTTACACAAGGCATTAGGAACAAAATTGAACTTCAGTACAGCTTTTCATCCACAGACTGATGGTCAGTTAGAGAGAACTATTCAGATCTTAGAAGATATGTTGAGAACCTATATTTTGGATATGAAGAGTTCATGGGATGAGCATCTACCTTTGATTGAGTTCGCTTACAATAACAGTTATCAGGCTAGCATTGGTATGGCACCTTACGAAGCTTTATATGGTAGAAGATGTCGATCACCGATTCACTGGGATGATGTCGGTGAGCGAAGAATATTGGGTCCCGAACTTGTTCAACAAGCAGTCGAGAAGATTCAATTAATTAAAAATCGACTTCGGGCAGCACAAAGCAGACAGAAAAGCTATGCAGACAACAGGAGATGAAAATTAGAATTTCAAGTCGGTGACCATGTGTTTCTCAAAGTATCTCCTTCAAAAGGAATCTCAAGATTTGGCATTCGTGACAAATTGAATCCTAGATATGTGGGTCTGTTTGAGATTTTGAAAAGAATTGGTGAGGTGGCTTATCGACTTGCCTTACCCCCTTCACTTGCAGGAGTACATAATGTTTTTCATGTTTCTATGTTAAAGAAATATTTACCAGATCCAAGTCACATCGTGGAACTTGAACCAGTACAAGCCAGGAAGGATCTAACATATGAAGAATACTCGATACGGATCGTAGACCGTAAAGAACAGGTGCTGAGATGTTGTAACATTTCTTATGTCAAGGTACAGTGGAGTCGGCATTCAGAAAGAGAAGCTACTTGGGAGCTAGAGGAAGAAATGAAGCAAAAATATCCCCAGCTCTTCGAGACTACAGGTATGAAAAATTTTGAGGACGAAATTTCTTTTTAGGGGTAAAGAATGTTATAGCCCAAAACCTATTACAGCCCACAAAAGCCCAAAATGAAAAAAAAAAAAAAATAAAGGAATTCAAAACCGGGAAGAAGACTCCCGATGGGAGTCTCCTTCTCCGACGAAACCCAAGAAAATCGGGACTCCTAGGACCCCTCGGAGTCCTAGGGTCCTCTATAAGAAGACCCCTCCCCCTTGAGACCGAAGATCGGCCTCCTCCCTCTCTCTTTCTCTCCGATTTTCTCGAAGAAGAGCAGCAGGCACAGTTGGGTTTCTCGCCGTGTTTTCTCTCCGACGAAGTCACCGGAGGTCAAGGTAAGCTTCCCTTCTTTTCCTCCCTTCCTTCCTCTTTCCCCCGTGCGCTTGTGCGCGGTGGCCGGCGACGAGCATCATCGATTTTTGGTCGAAAAAAAAAAAGACTCTATTTTGGGCCCCGTTTTCGTGAATTTCCGGCGCCGGCGATCAAAATTGACCGCCGGCCATGTTTCCTCCGTGACCGGAGGAGTGGCCCCGTCGGCTGCCGGCCTCCGCCGTGGCGACCGCGGCCCGAACGGTCGATCAAGGCCTGAGGACCAAGAGTCCTCTGTTCCGACGTGGGAAGAAGAAGAAGAAGAAAAAGAGGAAAAGAAAAAAAAGAAGAAAAAGAAGAAAAGGAAAAGAAAGGAAAAGAAAAAGAAGAAAAGGAAAAGAAAAAGAAAAAAAAGAAGAAAAAGAAAAAAAAATAAGAGAAGGGGTGGAGAGAGAGAATCTCTCTCTCTCTCTAGATTTTAGAATTTATGAAATTAATTAAAAAAAATTAGCAATAAAAATAAAAATAAAATTAGGATGTCTATGGATTAATTCGAAAATCGGGATGCTGTTGACGAATTGATCCTAGTGGGGATATTAGATTTTAATAATTTAGTTATTTTTAATTCGATAAAATTTTGATTTAAAATATAATATTTGACATATCAGGTTTAGAGAAGGATTTTCGAGATCCCTAGAATTTCTAGTTTGGACTTTCTTTTGAGGTAAGTAGTGTTTACTTTTACTGAATTTATCTGGTAAATTATGAATTAAATAAATTTATGCATGCTTGCGATTGAAATTATTTATTGAAATAATTGTTGAAAATTATTTATGATGAAAGTTAATTGTAGAAAATTATTTATGATTGAAGTTATTTGTTGAGCAATTATTATGATGATATATGATCTCAAAGAATGTTATAATTGATTTGACTCAAATATCAATTAATTTTATTATTCTTGAAAATAATATATGAATTGGAAGACAATATGAAATTGACAACCTGACTGTGTTGAGGACCCCGCCAATGGGGGTATATACGTTGGCAATTGACTGTCCTGAGGATTTATGTCGCCAGTGAGACCAGCGACATGTCGCCAGATAGACCAGCGACAAAACCGCCAGTTAGACCAGCGGTTCCAAAGGACTTGGCTGCCAGATGATTCGCAGCCCACCGCAAGCAGATACGTGGTATTATGACCCTGCCACAGGGATAATGTGGTCATAGTCATGGTTGGTAAGAAGAATTTAAGAAATTGATGAATTTAAGAAGAAAAGCATAATTGGAAATTATGATGATTTGATTTTTATATATGATTGACAATATGAATATGATTTCATGAAATTACATATTGATTTGTTATGCATAGTATTATTTGCCTGATTATTCAGTTAAAGGTATACACTGCTTATTGGGCTATTTAGCTCATGATAAGTTTTATGTTTTTCTTACAGATCCAGAAAATTAGCATGATGCAGGATTTCGGTTGGGAGAGCGATTAGAGATGGAGTTAACTCATTGATTTATGATTTTCTCAGAATTTATTTAAGACTTCTAGTTTTGTTTTTAATATTGACTTTGTTAGACAGTTACTTTCTTTTGAACACTTAGTTTTGATTTATTATTTGAATCAAGATTTGATTATTGAATAAAGAAAAATTTTATTTAACTATTTGTGAAGATATCATGATGAGATGTCTTGCATGCTTATGAGAAAAGTATTCTATAAGTATGCGGCGGTTGTCATGACTTTCGATTCATAATTTTGGATCGGAGACGTGACAGTAACGATTCATCGCTTTCAGAGGGATACCAACTGTCTGTCCCTATCATGACTGAACATGTCGAGGAACTCTCACAGTCTGGCCCTACCATGATTGGACCTGCGGCTCAGGGACACCCGCCATCTGGCTCTACCAAGACCGAACGTGCAGAGGAAATCCCATCATCTGTCCCTACCATGACTGAACTCGTAGAGGCTGGAGTGAAAGTCAAGGTGAGGAAAGCAAAAAGCTTTCTAAACATCTCGTTCTATAAGGGTGTGTTGGAAATCCCGGCCATTAATGTTGTTGATGATTACACAAACTTCCTTTTCGCAAACCTCATTGCTTGGGAGCAATGTTCCCGTACAGACAGGTTGGACGTCACTCATTATACCTTGTTCTTGGATGGCATCATCAACACCCCAATGGACGTCGAATTGCTCCACCAGAAAGGGATCATTCACCGGGATCTTGGGAGCAACAAAGTCGTTGCATCTCTCTTCAACGAACTAGGGAACGGAGTTAGTTATGATCCCAAAAAAAACTACCTTATGAATGTGCACAAGGGCTTGAATGCTTACTGCCAGTCGAGATGGCCTAGGTGGCGCGCAAAAGCTGTTCATGACTATTTCAGCAATCCATGGGCGATCATTTCATTAGGAGCAGCTGTTCTGCTAGTTGGACTCACCATTCTCCAATCGGTCTATGCTGTTTTAGATTACTACAAAAAGTGACCAGCTGTGGTGGCTGTCATCATCAACATGGCTAAGTACTGCATTTGAATCCTGTTCTTCTGGTGGTTGTCAAACAAAATTCCATCCTGCTCTCCAGGAAATTGTGCGTCATGGTTGTGCCAGAGTCTGATTTTCATCGTTGTTGTAGCATGGTTGGTTTAGTCTCTGGCTTTTGTATTGTAAGGTCAAACTTTTCGACTAGAATTACTAAGGCCAGGCCTAGGACCCGTGCAACTGGTTACATAATTAATGTATATGGTCATGTTGTTTTAATAAGTGGATGATGTTATGCTGTATTTAATTATGTATTCACTGGTTATTTAAGTAACTTTGTGAACCTAGGCGTGATCATGGGTATAAGTCGCAAACTTTGGTCTACTAAGAGTAAGTTGCTTAATGTGCAGGCTAAGAATGAATTTTGTTGTATCAGAAAATCAGGCAAAAAAAATATGACTAAGATTTGCAATTGGATGAACTGGAAGGCTCAAGTTGTCTTTGTCAGAGGAAAAGCTCTCAATTTTCTTCTCTATTTGATGCTTCTTGGTCTTTTGAGTTGAAGCAGAAGGATCTCCTTATTTCCTAATAATTTAGTAAATTTATAAGTACTTCATGAACCTTTTGAAGGAGGACTTGGAAAAGAAAACATTGGATACTGCAGGTAAGGGTATTCACCTATCGCTACAAGAAAAAGATTTATTTGCAACTGAATTATTTGCGATGATTGGTTGGCTGTCGCAAAAAATTTATTTATGACGGCAACGAATCTTTGCGAATAAGATACCAATTTTAATTGCTATTTGCAATGGTATTCAAATTCCATAGTAAAAAATAAAGTTTTTACGATGGCAAAGGATCGTGGTAAATAATCTATGATTTTTACGATGGTAATGGATCATAATAAATAATCCATAATATTTTGATGCAACAGTTACTTCCTGTAGCTGTACGCAAAGCATTATCTAAGGATGTGGTTGAGGCATTGATTGAGTTAACAAATTTCTTTAGGCAATTCTGCTCAAAGATGAAAAAGATAGCTGACCTAGAGTATATTCAAGGTCATATTGTTTTAACGCTTTACCATCTTGAGAAGATTTTTTTCACCTTCATTTTTTGATATAATAGAACATCTACCTATACATTTAGTAGAAGAGGCACTCATTGCTGAAGCAGTGCAATTTAGGTGGATATATCCTATTGAAAGATAATATTATTTGTATAAAATGAAGTACGTCATACTCTTTCGATTTTAATTTGTTGTTATGTAAATTTTATCTAATTTGTATCTATATAGGTATCTACTTACGCTCAAACTTTATGTGCATAATCGAGCTCATCCGGAAGGCTCAATTGCCAAAGGATACCTGATGGAAGAGCGTGTGAATTTTTATTCAAGATATTTACAGGATGTTGAAACTAGGTCAAATCGATCGGTTCGGAATAATGATGGTGGAAATAATTCGGGTCGTCCGATTGGAAAGAGAGCCAAAATATATATTAATGAAGTCACATGGGAGCAACTCATCGTTATGTGCTGTAAAATATTGATGCCATTGAAGGAAAATCTGCCTTTTTCTTTTGTAGGATCTTCCAGATTTCATCAAATCTGGAGCGAAATAATTTAAAAATCTTTATCTTACGCTATTTCAGATCTAATGTATGTTAGATCTAATTTTATTATCTGATATTTAAAATCTAAAATTAAATCTAAAAGTATGAGAAGTATAGACATACCTCAAGGGTAATCTGATTACCCTGTAGATGATCTCTGCACAGTCCGAGGTTCTGATGTAGCCACGTAAGTGCCTGACCTCTACCGGTATCCACTTAGATAATACCTGAAACATCTTCTCCTCACGAATCTACCTCGAAAAATCAGATCTCTGTCTGATTTGGAAGTACTTCAGAACTCCTTCTGAAGTTGGAGCAGCAGCCTGTCGAAGATGTCCTGTAGCTTTCTGTTCCAGGCATCACCACGCCTTTTCTTTGCACCAGATGAAGGTCCAACTCCTTGGATGTGAAGAGGGGAGATAGGAGAGTAGGGAGGACATGGAGAAGAAGGGAGGGGGCAGTAGCTTTGATGGTTTTTTACAAAAACTTAAAACCCTGGGCACAGGCAGGGTTTATATAGACCCTGATGTGCTGCGCAGTGCCACATCATTCGATCAATTAAAAAATTTTAATTAATTCTGAAAAAATTTTGATTAGTGGAGTGATATCATCTGATCACATCAGATAAGAACCCCCACCCTCTCTCCTATGTTAGCGCCAACTTTGGATAAGTACAAGCAAGGGTTGGCGCCAAAAAGTCCATGTTAATCAGGACTCTTCATCCTTATCCATTTGGGGCGTCCACTTTAATCCAATTGGGCTCATGCCATATCTGATTATGATGCCCAATTCAATGTGGTTTTGGCATGTGGACACTCCACAAAAATTTTTCAATGAGCTCTCTTCAGTTTAAGATCCATATGTCAACATTTGACAGATGTCTTAAAATAAAATTGGCAGGTGATAGGAATTAGCAGGTGTTTGTCTTAAATTCATCTCATGAATTAAGACAAGCTTTTTCTGAGCTGGACAAGCTTCATTTAGACTGAGAGAAATCTTTTCAAGGTTCTCTGGATGAGTCAAATCACATTTGGCTCAGTAGAGATAGAAAAAATTATACGAAGAGAAAGTTAGGCTCAATCATGTGCTAGCACGATTTTCTTGAACCTAATTGGATCTTATCCAAATCCATTGGGTTAGCCCAATTGATGACATCCAGATCTTAATCCTTGTTAGTGTAATCCAGTTAGGTTCAATTCTGTATAATAATGAGACATGTCATGATCTCATCATCGATATCATTGAAACTCCTTTTGATAGACCAGAACTCTTCTGATTCAGACAATTAGAATAATCGATCATCAATATCATTCTAATTACTCCCAAAATCTACCAATGACACCTAGCAGTATATGGTGGCAACCCATCAAAACTAAAGACGAACCTCTCGGTGCAGCTACCTGTGTGATTGAGTTCCTCTATCATGAGTCCTGACTGAATTAGGGTTAAGGTGAACTCATCAAACCCAACATCAGTCATATCAATCAATCGATCGATCCGAGTCTGATATGAAACCCCAATAAAAAATTTCTTTTCCATTATTTCACTCTGCTATGGACATGGGCTTAAGGACTCGATCTTTCGATCATCATAGGACTACTCCTCTCATCTACCGAGTTTGATAGATCCCATCTTGGTGCGATCTTCTAGTTCCTATAATGAATATGCTACAGCCAACATACACCTCAGAGTTTTGAATGGTTAGGAGATCGAGTTATGGTGTAATCAAACTATAACACACTCAAAGTGAACTGTCGATGCACCTCAGGTCAAAAAACTAGATACACAACTGCAGCATCGAGCTAGTCATCGATGAGAAGGTAGACTTCCTTATGACTGCTCGATATGGTCACGCTTAGTACTCTCATTCTCAATGAATACCTATACTCTCCTTCGGTGTCTCCACACCGTAGACTCAAGACACATCTACCCTAAAGAAGCGATCGTACACCAATCTTTCAGATCGATCACCATCCTCGTGATGATCCTATGGTCAGGAGCTGTTTATAAGTTAGTTATATAAATTCATGCCTTAAATTTCAACTCTTGAAAATATGAATTGATATTTCTACTAACTCAAAGGATGTATCACAGACACAATGTACACAATGTGATAGAAGAATAACTCATTTATTGATTTATAGTCAAAATTATAAATTTATCCTTAGATTTGTATAGAAATGTGTCAGCCAATCTGGCATCTAGGGTACACATCTAACAAACTCCCACTTGACCTAATGCCAATTGGCCACATATCTAAGTCCCATCTTCTCAAGGTGGGCTTCGATCTTTTGGTGGTCCAATGGCTTAGTCAGCGGGTCTGCCACATTATCTGTGGAGTCGACTCTTTTGACCTCGACATAACCCTTTTCGAGATAATCACAGATCAAATGGAATCGCCGCTCGATGTACTTGGACTTTTGGTGAGACCTTGGCTACTTAGCTAGGGCTATGGCGCCATTATTGTCACAGTAAAGAGGTATGGCATCCGATGACATCACTCCAAGCTCTACGACAAATTTTTTGTACCAGAATACCTCTTTCACAGCTTTCGATGTAGCAATGTACTCTGTCTCCATGGTAGAATCAGCAATCACCATTTGCTTGGAACTCTTCCAGCTAACTACACCACCATTGTAAATGAACAGACTCTCAGATGTCGACTTTCGATCATCTATATCAGACATAAAGTCTGAGTCTGTATATCCCTGAATCTGAAGTTCTCCATTTTCAAAAACTAGAAACATATCCTTAGTCCTTCTCAACTACTTAAGGATACATTTCACAGAAGTCTAATGCTCTTTGCCTGGATTTGACTGATATCTGCTTGTGACACTTACAGCATGGGCTATATCAGGTCGTGTACATAGCATGGCATACATGAGGCTCCCTATTGCCGAAGTATAAGGGATCTTGCTCATGCGTTCAATCTCCTCAGGTGTGCTAGGGCACATCTTCTTGGAGAGATGAATGCCATGTCTAAAAGGTAATAAACCTCTTTTGGAGTTTTCCATGCTAAACCTTTTTAGCACCTCCTCTATGTACATCTTCTGTGAAAGTCCGAGCATCCTATTTGGTCTATCTCTATAGACTTTAATATCCAGTATAAATGATGCCTCTCCTAGATCTTTCATAGAGAACTCCTTAGACAACCATACTTTGACTGAGGTCAACATGGGAATGTCATTCCCAATTAGCAGGATGTCATTTACGTAGAATACGAGGAGAACAACTGCGCTCCCACTGACCTTTTTGAACACACATGGTTTCTCCTCGTTCTTGATGAAACCAAACGTTTTGATCACATCATTGAAACGAGTATTCCAGCTCCGAGATGCTTGCTTAAGTCCATAAATGGACCTTTGCAGCTTGCAGATCCTGTGATCATCATCACTGGATGTGAAACCAATTGGTTGTTCCATATAGATATCTTCCTCAAGATGTCCATTTAAAAATGCCATTTTCATGTCCATCTGCCATATTTCATAATCGAAATAGGCTGCAACAGCAAGCAATGTGCGGATGGATTTTAGCATGGCTACGGGTGAGAAGGTATCCTGATAGTCAATGCCTTCATGCTGACTATAACCTTTCATTATGAGCCTAGCCTTGAATGTCTCCACATTTCCATCTGCACCTATCTTTCTCTTAAAGATCTATTTACACCCAATAGGTACCATACCTTCAGATGGATCTACCAAGGTCCAGACTTGGTTTGAGTGTATCGAGTCAATTTCTGATCTCATTGCCTCTAACCATTTCTCAGAGTTGATATTTGATATCGTCTCGTCATAGGTTTTGAAATCATCACCATGAACCCCATTTCTCGTGAGGAATATTTCCTCTACATTCTCTTGTATGGTACCTAAGTACCTTTCAGGAGGACGAAAAATCCTAGTCGATCTACGAGGTGGAAAAGGTTATGTTAGGACTGGTTCTGATTGATTTGGTTCCTCAGGTTCTTTAGCTCGTTGCTCTTGGGAGACATTCTCCTTGAGCTTAATTATTCTTTCGATGCCACCATCTTAAATAAACTATTTTTCAAGAAAAATAGTATTTCGACTCACAATCACATTGTGATCTTTCGGAATATAAAAATAGTATCCTAATGACTCTTTAGGATATCCTATGAATCGAGCTCTAAAAGATCTGAACTCTAACTTGTCCACCTGCTGTCTCTTGACATGAGCCGGACAACCCCAAATTCTGAGATGATTCAGACCTGATTTCTTACCATGCCATATCTCATACGGTGTGGTAGGAATGATTTTACATGGAACCCTATTCAATACATAAATTGCTGTCATGAGACAATGTCCCCAAAGAAATTCAAGGAGGTCCGTGAAGCTCATCATGAAACGGACCATATCTAATAGGGTCCGATTTCTCTGTTCTAAAACCCTGTTGAGTTGAGGCATTCCAAGTGAAGTCTATTGAGAGACTATACCATTATCCTTAAGATAGTCTAGGAACTCCCGACTAAGGTATTCACCTCCTCGATCTGATTGAAGAACCTTAATGGGCTTTCCTGTTTGTTTTTCTACCTCATGTCTGAATTTTTTGAACCTTTCAAAAGCTTCAGACTTGTATTTCATTAGAAACACATACCCGTACCTAGTTATATTATCGGTAAAGATAATGAAGTAGACATAATTGCCTCTAGCCGGTACATCAAATGGGCCGCACACATCCGTATGTACTAGGGCAAGTAGGTCTGTGGCCCTTTCCCCATGTCCCATAAAAGGGAGTTTGGTCATTTTGCCTTGAAGGCATGATTCACAAACTGGATATGACTCGGAAGCCAACGGATTCAATAGCCCGAATTTCTCCAATTTGTTAATCCTATCTTCCGCTATATGACCTAGCCTTAGGTGCCACAGATAGCTATTATTTAGCCTATCTCTAGGCCTTTTAATTCTTATGGCATTCACATTTTGCTTGATATTAAATATAGATACATCAATATGTAGCTGATAGAGACCGTTAATAAGAAAACCATCTGCAACTTTATTATTTTCATAAAATATATTACAATGGTCCTTATGAAAGCTAATCACATAGCCTTCTTGTGCTAAACATGAAACAAAAATCAAATTTCTGCTTGCTGTAGGCACATAATAACAATCTCTAAGAAATAAATCTAATCCTAACGATAATCGTAGAGGGTAGGTTCCCACGATCACAGCAGCAACTCTTGCTCCGTTTTCGATACGTAGGATCATCTTTTTATCCCTCAGCCTCCTGCTCTCCTCAAGATCCTGCATAGAAGTGCACAAATAAGCACTAGAACCAGAGTCAAGCACCCAATTGGATGCAGAAGAAACTGTAAGGTTAGATTCTAAAATGAGCATACCTCCAGAAGGACTATCCTTCTTGTTCTTCAAGATGGTCAGGTACTGAGGACAGTTCCGCTTCCAATAGCCATCTGATTGGTAGTAAAAATATTTTTCCTTATCAGCAGCCTTCTTCTTGGTTCTGTCTTCTTCTTCTTGCCATCCACCTTCTGCTTCTTCGCAGACTTTTTTTTCTTTCCAAAAGATTTTCTCCTGGAAGAAGTCCACTCCACAGTAAAAACTGAGCCTTTTGAACCCTTCATAGAAAGCTCAGCCGTAACCAGCATGTTCATTAACTCGATCAAGGTACACTACATCTTATGCATATGAAAGTTCATGATGAACTGACCATATACATCGGACAAGGACTGAAGGATCACATCAATCTGAAAATCCTTATCTAAGATGATATCGAACTTCTAAAGCTCCTCAAGATCCTTGATCATTGTCAAACAATGATCTTGGACTGACTGCCCATCACGTATTTTAGCCTTAAAAAGTCTTTGACAGACTTGATACTTGGCCACGCGACTCTGTTCACCAAACAACTCTTGTAGGTGAGCCAACATTTGACGGGTAGTCAAAATATTCTCATATTGGCGCTGCAAGTCATCAGACATTGCACCCAATATGTAGTACCTTGCTTTGTTATCATCATCTGTCCACTTTTTCAGAGACACTCTCTATTCAGCAGTCGGACGTGCTGACATGGTAGGTGGGTCCTAAACCAAGATATGAGTCAATTTTTTAAAATCCAGAATAATTCTGTAATTCCTTAACCAGTCCTTGAAATTGAGTCCAGTCAATCTGTGGGTGTCTAGTATTTTGGTCAGGGGGTTTGAGGCAGACATATTTCTTGTAGAGAGTCAAAAGTTTCTAGTTAGATTTTGTAATCAAACTTAACCAATTTATTTAGAAGTTTTATTTTTAAACAAATTAGGCTCCCATTATTTTCTCAAATCCCTACACTCCCTTGGTAGAGATGTGAAAATCTCTATGATCAGTGATTTCTAGTGGGTGGTGCGATCTCACCAACTGGCTCATCACCTCACCTAACAGTTATTGGTGATGGATCAACCGATGAGTAGACAACTCTTGTCCAATGATTCTCTAATCATGGTGCACCTAAAACTTGATTTCTAATTCATGAAGTTCACTGTGTCCGGAATATTGCTCTAATCCTTAGTTAAATTAGACCCACCATTTGCACGAACTAGATTCCTGATTGGGTCCCTCACCGTATTCAAAATATTGAGCCCGAACCATCCTCTAATTCGTAGCATCCAATGCCTAATGGACATGGTTGCATCTTTCCGATGCAACTGAGCTACTGTAACCAGTCGAGAACAATCAACCCCAGGAAGGGCCCGCACATCCACAATGGTGGAAGACCTAGACTTAATATTTTTTTAGGAAGATTTGATTTAGGTCTCATTAAACTTGACTTGACATAGTCATAACAATTATGACTAACTTAGTGGCATGGGTTAGCTCGAATTGTTAGCCACCTCTAATTAGAATTGGATCGACACATATGGTCAGGTAAGTGAGACCGATGGAAGGGATATGCCATTAACTCGACAAGAACGCATTCGAGTCGAGTAGCTCCCAATTAAAAATCAGTCGGTCGAATCTGCCCAACTTATCTTAGACACCAAATTGTCGAACCAGAACTAATTGGGTTAGCCTACAATCCAGGCTCTAACCTCTGAGCCAAATTAGGTCTTAACCTGATCGAGTCACATCTAAATGTGATTCGACCTTGATCCAGACTTAATCCTATTAGGCTGATCAATTATTAGCTTTCATGATCCTACCTAACCAACTCTTGATTCAGTTTGATCAACCGCTAGATCTAATTGAGCTACTCAAGCTCGAACCCAATTTTATTAAAATATCTTAGATTTGAAATTTTTAATTTTAGACCAAATTGATTTCATAAACTTAATTCATTAATTAAGTTTGGGTTCATAAACAAAGCATGTAAAATAAATCTTAGGGTTTCAGGATCTAGGGTTTTGCAGAAAAGTAAGTTTTGATTTCTGATTAAGGATGAACGTGCAGCACCCCTACACGTCATAAGAACACCCCATTGAATGAGAGGAGAGGGTCTTAAAATTTTACTTCATTCTTATGACCGGACGGCCATGAGGAACACCTTAATCAGAAATATAAATTTAACTACAAAACTAGTTGGATCTAAATTTATATATCTCATATACAATTTAAGATCTAACTAATACATACTTTGCATACATCTCATGTATCAAAAATTGATCTAATTAACATGCTTTCAGATCTGATACATCACATGTAATATCTGAAAAATAAGATTTAAATTAAACTATTTAAAATTAAATCTATTCTAAACAAGTTATTGGAACAATTCTATAACTAGTCTAGGCATGCAACAGATCAATTTTATGAAAAAATTAAAATTTTATTTTTTATTTTTTGATCTAATTATAACACTTATAATATTAAAAAAATAGAAAATAAATTAAATTTAATTCATATTTTAATCTCATTAAAATATAAAACTTAAGACTGTTTATGGATTCAACTAATCCTAGTCTAGTCATGCATCTCATGCATGTTAAATCTTCTTAGATTTAATTTTAAATATTTTAATTTTAGATCTTATCACATCTGATATGACATCTAAAATTTTTTAAATATCAGATAAATAAATATAAAAATTAGATCTAAATTAGATCTAAAATAGAGCCAAAAATCTGGCTCTGATACCAGTTGAAGGAAAATCCACCTTTTTTCTTTGTAGGATCTTTCAGATTTCATCAAATCTGGAGCAGAATAATTTAAAAATCTTTATCCTATAGTATTTTAGATCTAATATATGTTAGATCTAATTTTATTATCTGATATTTAAAATCCAAAATTAAATCTAAAAATATGATAAGTATAGACATACCTCAAGGATAATCTGATTACCTGTAGATGATCTCTGCACAGCCCGAGATTCTGATGTAGCCACGCAAGCGCCTGGCCTCTACCGATATCCACTCAGGTAGAACCTAGAACATCTTCTCCTCATAAATCTATGCTCCAAAAATCAGATCTCTATCTAATTTGGAAGTGCTTCAGAACTCCTTCTGAAGTTGGAGCAGCAGCCTGTCGAAGATGTCCTGCAGCCTTCTATTCCAGGCATCACCACGTCTTTTCTTTACACCAGATGAAGGTCCAACTCCTTGGATGTGAAGAGGGGAGATAGGAGAGCAGGGAGGATGTGGAGAAGAAGGGAGGGGGTGGCAGCTTTGATGGTTTTTCACAAAAACTTAAAACCCTAGGCGCAGGCAGGGTTTTATATAGGCCCTGCTGCGCTGCGCAGTGCCACATCATTCGACCAATCAGAAAATTCTAATTAATTCTAAAAAAATTTTGATTGATGGAATGATGTCATCTGATCACATTAGATAAGAACCCCCACCCTCTCTCCTATGTTGGCACCAACTTTGGATAAGCACAAGCAAGGGTTGGCGCCAAAGAGTCCATGTTAATCAGGACTCTTCATCCTTAGCCATTTGGGGCGCCCACTTTAATCCAATTGGGCTCATACCATAATCTGATTATGGCACCTAATTCAATGTGGTTTTAGCATGTAGACACTCCACAAAAATCTTCCAATGAGCTCTCTTCAATTTAAGACCCATATGTCAACATTTGACAGATGTTCTAAAATGAAATTGGCAGGTGACAGGAATTAGCAGGTGCTTGTCTTAAATTCATCTTATGAATTAAGACAAGCTTTTTCTGAGCTGGACAAGCTTCATTTAGACTGAGAGAAACCTTCTCAAGATTCTCTGGATGAGTCAAATCACATTTGGCTCAGTAGAGACAGAAAAGATTATACGAGGAGAAAGTTAGGTTCAAACGTGTGCTAACACGATTTCCTTGAACCTAATTGGATCTTATCCAAATCAATTAGATTAGCCCAATTGATGACATCCAGATCCTAACCCTTGTTAGTGTGACCCAGTTAGGTTCAATTCTGTATGGTAATGAGATATGTCATGATCTCATCATCGACATCATCGAAACTTCTTTCGATAGACCAGAACTCTTCTGATTCAGACAATTAGAATGATCGATCATCAATATCATTCTAATTGCTCTCAAAATCTACCAGTGACACCTAGCAGTATATGGTGGCAATCCATCAGAACTGAAGACGAACCTCTCGGTGCAGCTACCTGTGTGATTGAGTTCTTCTATCATGAGTCCTGACTGAATTAGGATTAATGTGAACTCGTCAAATCCAACATCAGTCATATGAATCAATCGATCGATCCGAATCTGATGTGAAACTCCAATAAAAAACTCTTTTTTTATTATTTCACTCTATCATGGCCATGGGCTTAAGGATTTGATCTTTCGATCATCATAAAATTACTCCTCTCATCTACCGAGGTTGATAGATCCCATCTTGGTGCGATCTAGTTCCTACAATGAATATGCTACAGCGAACATACACCTCAGAGTTCTGAATGGCTAGGAGACCAAGTTATGGTGTAGTCAAACTATAACACACTCAAGGTGAACTGTCGATGCACCTCAGGTCAAAGAACTAGACACACAACTGTAGCATCGAGCTAGTCATCGACGAGAAGGTAGACTTTCTTATGACTGCTCGATATGGTCACACTCAGTACTCTCATTCTCAACGAATACCTGTACTCTCACTCCGGTGTCTCCACACCGTAGACTCAAGATACATCTATCCTAAGGAAGCGATCGTACACCAACCTTCTGGATCGATCACCATCCTCGTGATGATCCTATGGTCAGGAGCTATTTATGAGTTAGTTATGTAAATTCATGTCTTAAATTTTTAACTCTTAAAAATATGAATTGACATTCCTACTAACTCAAAGGATGTATCATGGACACAATATACACAATATGATAGAAGAATAACCTATTTATTGATTTATAGTCAAAATTATAAATTTGCCCTTAGATTTGTATAGGAATGTGTCAGCCAATCTGGCATCTAGGGCACACATCTAACAGCCATAACTCCTATTCGAATGTAAGTTTCATAATCAACTTGTAAGATATACTAATAAATTTATACTTATTAAAGGTATTGTTTATAATATTTATAGGAAGCACGTTGAGTATTTAAGAAGACAAATACCTCATTCATCAAATGATCAAATTGAAAAGGTCTATGTATCAACTTTTCACACATAGTTGAAGGAGTATGTAAGTAATCATATTTAATTTTTTTTGACAACTCAAATTCAAAATTTTTATTTATCATTTAATTTTTATATAATTTAAAAGTTTATATATTAAATTGAATATAGGTAAGAACATCTAAAATTTAGTACTCAGATGAAATTCAGTATTTTGCTAGAGGTCCAGACCAATTTGTATGACGTTATGGTAGATATATCATCAATGGCTTCCGATTTTGCAAACTTGATAAGGATAACAAGAGAACCACTCAAAGTCATGGTATTGTGGTCAAGGCACATACAAATGTTGGAGATATAACCTATTATGGAAGATTGATAGATATTATCAAGATTCTATATACCAATGATATGCAATTTGTACTATTTAAATGTGATTGGATTGATGATATCAAGGAGAAGAAGATAGATGAGTTTAAGATGACACTTGTCAATTTTAGTCATCTTTTATATAATGATAATGATGTTTCAAATAAACCATTCATTCTAGCAAGTCAAGCAGAACAAGTATGCTATACTAGATCCTGTAGAATCAGGATGGAGTGTTGTTCTTAAGATGATAGGTAGAGATTTGTTTGATATGTACTCAAAAGATGGTTCAAATAATGTTAAATCAGTACCTCAAGTAGAGCCTTTTAATGAGTAATATTTAGATGAGACAATATATACTCGTGATGATGATGTTCATTGGGTGAGGGAAGGTGTAGATGGAATAACTGTAGATGATATGAGATCCATCGAAGATGATATTGAGATGGATGAAGATGAATGACCATTGTTAATTGTGAAAATTTGCATGTAAGTTATTATTATTTATTTGTTAATTAAATTCTGTATCTCTTTTATATTTTTATGTCTACTTTGTATGTTTACTTTTTATATTTATTTTTTATATTTACTTTTTGTTAGTTAATATATATTGTTCATTTGTTAGTTAAGATAAAGATGATGCTTACTTTTTATATTTTATATATAGGATGGCTCCAAAGAGGACACGTGGTGTATCCATGTTGGATAGATTATAGGCTCATTCATCATCTCAGTCCATTCATGATGAGTCACAGCAATAATCACTTTCAGCATATAATACTCAATCACATAGACAGCGATCAGAGACTATATTATCTCAGCCACAGTCATCAGATGTTGCAAGTAAAATTACTTATTCTATTTATGTAAAATTAAAATCATTGTACTATCTTATCTTATTACTATATTTGGATACTAATTAGGTAATTCGAGTCAGTCAACTTCTAGATAAAGAGGTCGAAGCACGGCTCATGGTATTGAGTTTTGGGGCATGGGTCAGAAGTTTTCTTTGATATTTGATACTCATATGCAATCTTGTGGGTCCAATACAAGTAAGTTCAAGAGTCAATTAGAGATAATAGGGAAAAATGGGACATATGTCCCATTGATATATCCATCTTGGACAGAAATGCCCCAATATATTCTAGATCACATTTGAAAAGAGGTGCAGGTAAAATATATTTATAAGTTTTATTTTATAATTATATATTTAATTATAGATTATATTTGGAAGGAGATGCGAAATAACTCTTATCTTTTATATTCATACATTTTATATGATTACTAACTTTGTTAAATTTTAATTTTATAGGATAACACAAATGCCCCTAGTGAATATAGAGAAAATTATTTAAGGTCGGTTGGTGAGATATGGAGGAATTGAAAGTCTTATATCAAGTATCATTACTATGATAAAAACCAGAAGGAAGAAAATCTTATCTCTAAACCTCCTCCGCATGTGAAACCTGATCAGTGGGAGGTAGTTGTTTGTTATTGGGGACAAGAAGATGTCCAAATACTTGTTCTTTTGTGATTTATTTATTTACATATAATAAAATTATACATTATATTTTTAATTATATTAATAACTTTTGTAGGCACAGTGTGCATGAAACAACAATAACAGAAAGATATTGGGATGCTTGTATAAGATAAGGAGAACTTTATTTTCTATTATTAGAGCAAATGTATATTTAGAATATTATAAGTTTATATTAAATATAACTCTAGTATAAATTTTTATATATATATCTGGATTATTTATGTTAATAGATGGAAGCAAAGGGATTAGAAATAGATCGACTAAGCGTGTTTATTAGAATACGTATTTCAAAGCAGGATGTCATTGATGCAGATGCGCAAGAGTGTATTGTAAGTGCATAATTTAAATTCTCTTTACATATAGTATATTTTATATATTAATATCAATATTATAATTTTTTATTATAAGAGGAGATGAAACGACGACTTGAGGAGGTACCTGAGGATGAGCGCACACCAGAACTAAAAGATCGTATCTTTGTGGAGGTGATGGAAGAAGATGGACATGGACGAATGCGTACTTGAAGTTCGAGCATAACATGGACATGGACGAATGCGTACTTGAAGTTCGAGCATAACAAAGTAATGTTTGCATCAGCAATCTTATTAGACACCATCAGAGGAGATCATTAAGAAGATTCGAGATGAGCTTCAGACTGAGTTTGATGACAAAATTTTCTATTTGAAGGCACAGCTCCATCAGATACATGCTCAGATGGTGAGTGGATGTTTTGCGTATAGCCTAGTAGGTACTCCTCATTCGGTGCCATCCAGTAGCGGGCAGGTATGATTTATTTATTTAGTTAGATCTATATTGTATATTAATTGGTTGTTATTTATAATTAACTTTATATCTTTCAATTTTTTATAATATATAGATTCCAGATGCATCTAGTACTCACCAAACATATGTATTGGAAAATGAGAGATTCACCTAGATACCTGATGAGATTTGTGATGATATTCTTGTTGTCCGAATTTTCTTTCGACCTATCATTTTTCATAGTTTTGTTGTTAAATATTTTTCAAGGAGTTCAGGAAGCTTATCGGCTGTAAGATTTGGTTACTTTCCTGCCACTTTTCTAGGCTGATAGTCTGTATTAGTTGGTTGTTTGTCATCTTTTCCATCTACTTTCAAATGCTGCTTCACTATACCATTTGGTTGTTCACCATCCACATTGAAAGGCCAACTGACTGTACAATGCCTATGTATTTCATCATTCTTTGGAAACTCATTGTCAACTATTTTTTCATCCACTTTCTTGAATCGGAAGACAATATCATCTTGCTGGATGTCATGTGCTGGTGGTGGTTGATTAACAGAACCATTGACTATGTTTGTCGGAACAAATGTAGGTACAAAGAGAGAGGAGTTATATGTTTTCCTGAGCAATCTGGATTTTTCGACCTGTGTAACCCTCTCCCGCTCTTCATAGTGCATTAAGTTATCAAGTATTGATCTATTCAGGGTACTATTTTAGTTAAATTGTGACAACTTTTATTTTATTTATAAAATTCTTAGAAATCTATTCATTAAGCCAGCTATTTTAAGGAATACAAACTTAGTCCATGACAAGATGTTTAAATTGTGACAACTTTTATTTTATTTAAATTCTCATCCATTAAGAATTTTTAAGTTAGAGAGATCATCTAAGTAGCATTCGAGATTTCTAAGTCACCATTTGAATCATGCTACGTCAATTTGCTTATAATAAAATATTCTTAAAATTTTTTCTCTATAGTGAAATTACAAAGTCATTCGTTTTCTGATGATACAAAAAGATTTCATTGTAATCTTTGTCTTAAGAAATTTATTTTTATTGATGACTTCATTTTATATTTTTTATAATAATTTATTAAACTAATATATTTTTTTATTTATTTTCAAGTTTAGGTACAAGTTCATAAAGACGAAGCATGCAAATTTCATATTTTGTTTTGTTTTTTATTGTATTTTGAACAATAAATATGTACTTGAATACTTATGTTATGTTCTATCTTGATTTTTATTGTATTTTGGATAATGGACATGTACTTGAATACTTATGTTATATTTAAACAATATCTGGATAAATTTTTAATATTAGACAATGCATTTCAAGTTATTTTTGGTTGAATAGATTTATTTTCAATATTTGAGTATTATACTTTATTTTCTGTCTAATTGATAAGCAAATATATCAATAATGGTTACAAGTTCCAAACATATTTACATAAAAAAATAAAAAAATAAATATAATTAATAAAAATATAATATATATTTTTTGTGATTGTATTTATTATCGTAAATAATGTATCAAAAATAATGAAAAAATTTTTTTGCTACCACTATTTGGGATGGTAAAGTATTGTAAAGCAAAAAATTTTTTTGCTACCACTATTTGTGACGACAAAGTACCGTAAGAAAAAAAATTTTTTGCTACCACTATTTACGATGGTAGAGTATTGTAATAAAAAAAATTTTACTACCATTATTTGTGACGGCTATAGTTGTCGTAAAAATAAAATATTTATTTACGATGGCAAAATACTGTCGTAAAAAATTATTTACAATGATATTTTTTATCATAAATAAATATCACAAATACAACTTATACGATGCCCTTTTGCGATGCAAGTAATTACCGTCGTAAAAAATTATCGCAAAATTTTTTTGCGAAGACATTTTTTCCATTGTAAAGTTTTTACTGCGGCTGAAATGATGACGGTTAAAATACACTATCATAAATATTCTTTTGCGATGGCAAGTCATTATTTACGATGGCAAAATATTATCGCAAAAAAATTATTTTATTGTGGTGTATATAACTTGAGCATGCGACTCAATTAAAATTTTTAATAAATTTAAGTGGCCCTATTTGAATTAGATTACTGGATTTCTCCGACATTATTTTTTGCAAATTTAAAAATAAAAAATTTAGGTCTGTGATTCAATTGAGGATCTCTTTCTACTACTAGCGAAATCAATGGTGAAATCTAATATTGTGCAGAGAAACTGATATGAGATGCTTACATAAATTTAATGGAGTAAAGAGAAAAATTATAGAGGGTTATCAAGAAATGCTCAGAAGTGAGTTTGATTTAGGATATTCTAATTCTTTAGATCATAAAACTAGTCTTCCTCAAAGAAAGGTTGGTCTGGAAGTATCAAATTGAATTACAAGGGAGTCTCAACTCGATTCGTATTGGATCTAAAATATGGTAACTAGCTCATGCAATGGTTTTGAATGGGATAACTGGCACAAGGGCAATCATGATGGAATATGCTCAAGGCTATTTAAGAACAAGCAAATCCAAATCTTTTCTTGGGTTTTATTGCAAATATTAGAATTTCTGGATCTTTTCAATATATGGTGGTTGCCACATCCTTGATTCGCAAATTCAGATGGGGGTGTAACAACAATATAATGTTGTACACTCCCGCTAAACTCTTAGGAAACACATAATCATACCCTATTTTGTGTTCAGACCATTAATGACCAATATGCTTACATGGAACATGCTCAACTTGGGAGGTCAATATTAAGTTATATAGATTAAATTAGTATGTAACCTTTAGGCACAATCAAAATTGGTATGGACAGTGCAAGGTCGATCAAGAATTTATTTAACAGCATCTAATTTAGTATATTATTCAAGGGCCTCAAAAATGCTAGTCAATCATTTACGACACAAAATGTTATTTTGATGAAAATGAGACAAAATACTACCTGCTATCTGGGAGACAAGAAATAAAGAGACTAAAAAATAAAATTTTTTTAAAATATTATTTTTAAATAATTATTTTTTTAAATATTTTTAAATTAAATTTATTTATAGATTTACAATTGAGATGTTAAATGTGAAATTATGAATTCACCGCTAGTCCGGAACTACCACGATTTCACTAAAATCTGTCTTTTCCCCCCGACCACAGTCCCCCCTGCTCCCCACTCCAACTGCCCACCCACTCCCTCTTCTCTGTCCGATTCCCGTAGTTCCTATCGTCCGGCCCCTCTGCTCCCACTCCTTCGGGCCACCTGCTTCCCACTCATTCGACCAGTCCCTCCCTTGCTCCCCACTTGTCCAATCACCCCTCCTCCCTATGCTCCCCACTTCTTCGTCCGGCCCCCATCCACTCCACCTTGTTCTCCACTCTTCTGACAGGCCCTGGTGCTCCCCTCTCCTCTGATCAGCCATTCCACTCCATGCTTCTCCAACTGGTCCCCTTTCTCCCCACTATAAGTGTTCTGAATTTATTTTGTTTATTTTTTATCTTCTAGCATGTAATGAGCCTTTTATCTAATTTCAAAATTAGGAGTTTTAGTTACACAAAAATTGGATTCTACAAGCTAGGTATCATAAATTGATATTGAGTAAACTATCATTTCCATAGTACTAAGCTAATGGTAAAAAGATTAGTGGTGGGAAGAGCTGGATTTGATTAGAATTGAGATGAAGAGATGTGAGAGTATGTTATTCTATTTCTTTTTTGATCTAAGGATTGAGATCTAATCTAGAATGTTTTCAAGTCTACAAACTCTAGAGGGCTATATTAAAGTAGGAGTATTGTACAAGTAATTACAGAGATGAACCAAAATGGGAAACAAACAAGAGAGTAAATACAACAGTAAGAATATACATGGAGATCCAAAAAAACTGCTAGAAATGTTATTACGGAAGTTGCATAGAGATCCAAAAATAACAAGCTATGTAGCTGGAAGATGTATGCCAGAGTTTGAAGCAGAGAAATATCATTGTATACACTGAAGTGGAAGTGTGCCATCAACATAAGACTGAACTCTATAATAGTGTAAACCAATTGATTATGAGTCGAAACTGTGCAATAAATATAAGAGAATGCTTCCCTATTTAACAGTATGCAATATGGGAAGTCTGCATAGAAGTCACTGAGCAGTGCAAAAGACCTGAAGCCCCTGAAAGCTTCTTCCACATAAAAACCTGGGAACTCATTACAGTCCTAATGAAGATTGTAAATCTGAGAAGCAATCAATCTACACAGAAAACTGCTGCCATATAAACTGAGTATGCCAACCAAGAAAAGAAACTGCCTTAGAATTACAGTAATAAGAATAGTAGAGCAGCCACAAAGAAACCTGCTGGAGATTAATTTGGGCTCCCCTGTAGCAACTTGAACTGCAAGTGACCATGTTAAAGAGAAAGAAACCTTGCAACTGATGAGGACTGAAACAAAGTGAAAGAAAGCACAAAATACCAGCAGCAAATATATAAGCCCAATTATCAGGTGGAAGGGACACTATCAATGCACTTAGAGTCACACAGTAACAAATAACAGAGCAAGTAAGTAATAAAATGATCCGCAGCTCATAAAAATACCAATGATTGGCCCTATCTGAGATATGAAAGACCAAGAGCATTTGTTTGCAAAATACTACATAACTGGATGGGCAAAACATCGTACTGGTAAAAAGATAGTGAACCACAACCTGAGTTAGAGGCCAACCAATCAGCAGCCTGGTTAGCCTCACGATAAGCATGGGAGACTTTCCAAGGATGTGATATAGATTGGCTTTTCCATATAAGGATATCACGGATCAAAGGCCAAGCAGAGTTCTTATGAGGCTGATATTGAGTGATCCAACCAATAATTAGGCTAGAATCCCCCTCAATCCAAAGATGGTCCGCATGTAGAGAAAATAAGGCTTCAGGAATACCCATCCAAGCTCCTACCAGTTCAGCATAAGGCACAGAACCATTAAATAACTAGCGACTAGCCGCTCTAATGAGAGGATCTTGATAATCCCTGATAATATATGCAGCCGTGGCACCTTCTGCTTTTACTACCCCATCGAAATTAACCTTCAAAACTCCAAAGGGAGGGGGCTGCCAAACAACAGAAACAGAGGTTGAGTGCCTCTATTTATAGGACATAGACAGTCCCAGTACCTTAAAGGAGTAGAAGATTTGAAGTTACAATTCAGAACAACAAGCTGACGCACCAGCTGATGGGGATCAGTATAAACAACTTCAAACATTCTAGCATTACTAGCTTTCCGTAATAGCCAGGCTAAATAAACACATGAAGACTGATATCACTTATCTCCCAAGTCATTGGAAATCAGTTCAAAAAAGTTAGTTAAAGTATTAGAAAAACTATCTGCAACAAATATATGAGCAAAAATCTGCCAACAGCTTACAGCAAAAGGACATAGAACAATAACATGTTCACAATCCTCTATGCAATTCACACAAAGATCACACAACTGATGGTCAGTAGATAAAATGCCCCTATTAACCAACAAGTTCTTGCATGGAATCTTTTGAAAATACAGCTGCCAACAAAATATTTTAACTCTTTGAGGAATCTAAAGCTTCCAAATCCAAGTACAATTAGCAGTAGAAAAAGATGAGGTATCAGAATTGAAAGACACCATTACCTCTCTAAAAGACACATGAGGAGATCTGGAAACATGCTGCCCTATCTGATCAGACCAACAGTCATAAGGAATAGGTATGCTCCGAATAATGGTCATCATTTCAGAAGAAAACAGTAAGGTTAATAAATTAATATTCCATCCAGTAGCATGTGAAAATAGGTGCTCTACCCATATGCTCTCCCAGTCAATGTCCATATTGATAAAAGTGGGCCAGGCACAAAGGGGGATCGGTTGTATCCGAGGATCATAAAAAGCACGAATACATTTAACATCACCAATAGACCAAATAAAATTGTATCGAAGATGACAGCCCATTTTGGCAATTACAGACCATATTGATGAGCACTTCGCAGGCTTACGATATGAAGCCCAACAAAACTGAAATTTACATTTAGCATGCACCAATCTAGCCTATAAAGAAGAAGGATTAAAGATAACATTAACTACCAACTTACCAAGTAAAGCTTGTCTCCTAAGGGATAAAGATTGCAATCCAATTCCCCCCATAGTTTGAGAAGAACAAACCTGTGCCCAAGAGATCAAGTGAAGCCGCTGTCTATCACCGTCATGAGCCCACAAAAAACTATGAAAATGCTTCTCCAAGTTTGCTAAAATTAATATATAATAGCACGGGCACCGTAGACATAACATAAAGTAGAAGAGATGCTAGCACTGAGCGTAGAAGAGTTGCTCGTCCCATGAAAGACAGAGCCCTCCACTTCCATCCAGCAATCTGTGCTAGCACTCTATCCACAATAAAGGCAAAATCAAAATGTTGATACCTATTACCTAACAGCAGAACACCCAGATATTTGGAAGAGCCTCTACATGTAGAAATATTAAATAAGGCTTTGATTTGAACTTTTGTAGAAGGAGCTATAGAAGGGCTAAAAAGAATCTGAGATTTATTAAAATTCACCTGCTGGCCAGAGTAGAGCAATATGTGTCTATAACTGCTTTCAACCAAACTGCATCTTGCAAAGTAGCCCCAGCAATCAATGAACAGTCATCTACGAATAAAATATGAGATAAATAGAAAGATGTGCCATGAGGCTGAAACACATGACAAAGTTTTGACTATACAACATAATGTAATAGTGTAGAAAATACTTTAGAACATAAAATAAACATGTAAGGAGATAACAGACAATCCTGATGCAGTCCACAAGCATGTTTAAACCAACTTGGAGAGTCATTAATCAAAATAGCAAACTGAGGATGACAAACAGAAGCCATAACCCATTGAATAAATCGAGTAGAAGAATCATACTACTGTAGAACCATCTGAAGGAACGGTCATTGAATCTGGTCATAGGCCTTTTCCATGTCCAACTTTAAAGCCAACAGGCACTTAGAAGGCTTTGCCTTCACCAAGGAATGCATTACCTCGTGAGCAATTAGGATGCTTTCAAATATATTCCTTCTTAGAATAAAAGCCCCTTGCTCATGAGAAACCAAATCAGATAACAAAGGCTGAATTCGATTAACCAAAATTTTAGTTACCACTTTGTAAATAGTATTACATAGACTAATAGGCCGATATTCATGAACATACCGTGGTTTGAAAACTTTTGGTAATAAAGCAATAAATGTTTGCTTCCAATCAGTAGACATAGTTGGATAATGAAAGAAATATTGGATAGCTTGAATAACATCCAAGCCAACAATAGGCCAAAACTCCTTAAAGAACAATGATTGAAATCCACCCGGACCAGGGGCTTTGTCAGGATTAATATTATGAACAACCTTTACAATTTCTTCATCAGATATAAGTTAAACCAAAGTTTCATTCTGATGGTTGGATAGAGAATGAGCAAACTACGAAAGCTCCATATTCTCATCAATTGGACAAGGCAGCCATCGATTTTGAAAATGAGTAAGTATATGCTGCCTTATATGACTATCATGTCGGATGACCTCACCTTGATCAGTTACTAACCATCCAATATGATTCTTTTGGCACCTCAAAATCGTAGATCGATAAAAGAAAGTAGTATTGGCTTCTCCATCTTTTAACCAAAGACTTTTGAATTTTTAACATCAAAAAATTTCTTGCTGATGTAAATTATAATTATATGATCTTAAGAGAGCCAGCAATCTATAATAATATATTAGCATGAGAAAGGGCCCCTTAACTAGCTTCAAAAACTTGAAGATCATGAATCTGTTTATAACGGGCATCTCTTTTTCTAAAAATATTTCCAACATTCCTAGAATTCCACCTCTGAAGAGCCTTTCTTGCTTTAGACAACAAAATAGACAATAAATGGTGGGAGATTGATTAGAAGAATACACCCAAGCCTTCTTAGCTATCTCATAAATACCACAATTAGACAACCAGAACTTTTCAAATCTAAATGATCTAGGGCCAGTTGGATGATAAGACTTAACAGTAAGTAACAAGGGGCAATGATTTGAGGCAAATCGGGGAAAGTGAAAAACAATAGATTCTGGATAGCTATCCAACCAACTCGGAAAAGCGAAAGCCCGATCTAGCCTCTCCTAGATGTGAGCTACTCTCATTTGGTTATTACACCATGTGTAAGAAAGTCCTTAAAACCCCAAATCCAGCAACCCCATTTGAGCAGTGAAGGCTCTAAATTTTTGAACATCTTTAGACACCGAAAGGCCTTACCACCCTGTTTATACTCCAATTGGAGCACACAATTAAAGTCACCTATTAGTACCATATCAAGGCCAATAGCTTGAACAACTTGCATTTGAGCCCAGGCATCCCGATGACGAATTGTAGAAGTACTTACATATAACACACCCAACACCCAGGGTTCTACATTAGGCAGGGAAACCAAATCAAAAATAATTTGCTTATCAACATGGATAAAATCTATATTACCCAGATTTTTGTGCTAAGCAACAACTATGCCCCCAGAAAGGCCTTCCACGGACACTATATAGACATGCCAAATAGGCCCCAAAATGCAAGTAACATGAGGCAACACCTCAATCTGAAAGTGAGTCTCCAAAAAATAACAAACATCAGGCTGATGCATACGAACCAAAAATTTAGCATAGTTAACAAAAGAGGATTTTGCAGCCCCCCTACAGTTTCAAGACAAGATCTTCATAAGGTCAAATGAAAGGTTGAACGGGACCACTATCTACTACTTTAACAAACTCATTGGACACAGTCTTGCCCTTATCAACCATTGCCTTCGCTAATGGGATTGACACATCCTCTAACTTTGTTGACCCTTGTATAGCATGCTTAAGATAGGTAAAAAGAGAGGAATGGTCAGGTAGTTTCTTACCCTCCTTACCAGAAATAGCCAAGTGTGGATCAGAAGACTGTTGGTGAATAGAGCACTTAGCATCCCTCTGTGATTGATCCTACAATGTGGTTGAGCCATCATGATCCTCTACCACCAGAATCTTCTATTGTGGAGATTGGGACCTAGGAGATCTAGTAGACTTGGCCTTATTAGGAGAGCGCTTCCTCTTCTCTTTGATATTCACTCCATCACTAGGTACAGCCTTGGAGGCAAATGTGAAAGTACAATCCATAGCCTATAACCCCTCAAAAGCATTGGAATCAGAGATTAATAAGGGAGCAAACCTGGATTCTATTGTGCAGGGCGGTGAATGCTGTGGATGAACATCTATCCGATTTGCTATTTTGATTGCTCGCTTAGGTGCCATCCAAGACCCTTGCTGGCTAGACTCTGTTGACACAGTAGGATGTGAAGCACCAACTTGAGGTTGTTGAGCAGAAGATACCAATCCCATTGCAATTGGGATGCAAGCAGCTCTAATCCACGGCCGCAGCAACGACCAGCCTCCTTTTTCCCTTCGACATGAGCATGCCTCCATCAATACCCCAATCCTTTCATGCCCATAGCAAACATCCGGTAAGTCCTCATATATAAACTCCTGCCATATTGTTGTACCATTAACACTAATTCTAGCTCTGGGGCATGCCTCTTTGTGAAGATCAAGCTCTATGCATACCCAGGCAAAACCAAGACAAGCCTTTGAGATTGTCCAGTCATCCAGGAATAGTAGTTTACTAGCATGGGATGCAATCTTAGGTATACTTTCTTTGGTCCATAACTCCAAAGGCAAATCCGATATCCAGAGCCAAATTTTCACCACCTGAAATATCTCCCTTCCTAGCCTAAAGTTAGGCCTCCAAGGCTCCAAAGCTAACATCTGTCCTGCCAATGACTAGGGCCCCTTCTCCATAACCCTCACTCGGGTAGCCTCATCAAGGAAATCAAATACCATCACCCCTTTCGCCCATGCTGAAACATGAAAATCCCCTGGTATATTCTACTGGGCTTTTAACTCCCTTTTGAACAAAATTAGTAGGAAACCCATGCCCTAAGTGTTGGGGATGTCTGGCTAGGACACTACCTCCACAGGACCTTTTTGATACCATGCATCACAGCAGGAAGAAAGAAAAAATAATATGGACATAATCAGGTACGTGAAACAGCCTAAGCGCTGCCTCCACGAGACATGCAAGCTTCACTATGAGAAAGAAAAAATTATAAGAGAAAAACATCCACTCTCAACTCTTTATACACCATCCTCTCTCAATTAGAAGCTATCCTCATAAAAACTCTCTCAAATCCTCCAAGGAGATCCTCTCATAGGCCTGCTAGTACCAGGATCTTTGACATCTCTGGATACTTCCTGTGGAGCGAACTACTATATCATGTCTCTCTACAGCTACTCTGCCTGATGCTATGTTCTACCTTCGATCTCCTGTCGATGCTCTGTAGGGTCTGCTCTGTCCGCTGTGCACACTCGAAGCTCTGTCGAACTCCTCTCGACGGCTGCACGAGCCTCCCTCACACTGATGCCTCCGCTCATGGCTTTCTGCCACACTCTTAGCGTGTTCACGGTTCTGTTCACCCATAGAGCCTCTTAAAGGCCCTAAAACCTAAGCAGTATCGGAATCAGACTCTTGATCAGACTCCTGTAGCTTCTCGACCATCCGATCATACCTTAGATCGAAAACTGGCCATTGGATCGCATCCCATTGCACTAGATCATGCTTCTAATCTCCCTAGGATGGCTCATAGCCATTCGATCACGACTGCGATCATCCAAAACCACCCAATCATGCATCGATCCACGAGAACCCCCCATGAGCCATGAGAATTGTCTCTGAAAATGCTCCAATCCATTGTGGACTGTGAGAAACTAGGCAAAAAACATCCGATCGATCCACAGTGGTCCCCATGGACTATCGGTCCATGCACTATGCGTGGACCACGTGAGGATCCACGCGGGCCACTCTTGCGCATGCCCACCTAGGCCTAGGCCATGCATCGCACACGTCCACATGTCCGCGTGCTGGGCTACGCACCGCTGCATGCGCTCGCTCTACCGTAGCCTTCGTCAGCCCGCCACCGGCCTTCGCCGGCCTCCATCACTCTAAGGGCCATGCTAGCTTCTTTCATACGTAACTTCTCCATTCAGACTCCGTTTGGACCGATCTTTGGCTCGTTGGACTCCATTCATCATCTTGGACCTCACTCTAGATTTCTTATAGATCGAATCTTGAAGTATATTTTCTAACAATCTTCATCTCGACTCGATATTCAGCCTCCATCTGACTTTGAGAACTTCTGGATCTCCTCGCCCCCATGCCCTGGGGCAATCGCCTACTACTCATGGATGGGCAAATATGGGAGTCAAGTCAGGCTGCTCGATCCTATCTCCATCATGTGCCATGCACCTCCTAACTTAAGATCTGCTCGGGGTAGCCTCCTGACAATGTCGCATATCTTCTTTTCGAGTCTTCCATCTCATGCCCGATCCATCTCCACCTGAAACTCCACCTCACACTGGGCTCTCATTGGCATCCTCTATGTAGACTACCCCTCCTTGCACAAGAGAGCATCGATCAACCCTTCACGATTGATCTCCACTTTGATTGCACCTGTCTTCTCCATCTTCAATTTTGCTCACCACTACCACAACCTCATGCTAGTACTGCCTCACTCTGATATCAATTGTTGGAGATGTCTGGCTAGGACACCACCTCTATAGGACCTTTTCGATACCACACATCGCAGTAGGAAGAAAGAAGAGGGCTTCTTGTGGATCGAATCTCGAGGCATATTTTCTAACACTAAGAACTTATCCATAAGAGCATTATGCCATTGAGTACATGCCTCCTCAACCTCTTCATCAGCAAATACAACCACCTACAAAAATTTCTCCTCCAAAGTAGCAATATCAGCTGGAGATGCCCTTGAAGTCTCCCATCTGAAACACCAACTATCTTGCATAATATTCACCCACGACCTTTCCTCCACCACATAACCCTTATTTCCTCAAAGAGATGAAACCCTATCAGACCGAACTTAGCTTCCATCTTGGTTGCGAGGAAATCCCCCTTCCTGAGCACTAGAACCACCCTTAGCATGATGATTTGAACTTCCAACAGTACTCTGATTAGGCAAGCCTGGAATGGATGACCGATTGTCATCTAAAATGGCCTGCTTTCTCTTCCCCTACCTCTCTAGTGAAGGACCACCAAAAACCCTCACAATACCTTTCCCTTTTTTGGCAAACATGTCGAAGAATATCAAACTCTAGAGGGCTTTACCACTGCCTAATCACATTTTGTCTCACTAACTCAATATAGTCAGTGTCCAATCAGACATTTAATGCCTTAATGGAGTAATTTGCTGGTTGGATTAGTTTAAGTTGGGAGGATAGGGAAGGAGATCTGCAACTTAATATTTTGGAGACAAATCCCTATCATCAATGGAACTCATTAAGAAATCAAGATAATTCATTTGTTAATCATATGTTGATCAATAGAAGCAAACTGAATTTTGTTTGATACACCAATTCCCATGGGAATGTGTTGGCTTATTAGAGACACTTATTCTAGACTTAAAACATGCTGAAACTTGTCACTGGTGGGGGTCTATTGTACATACTGACCTTTCAAATCCTAGCCAATAAAGCTAAGACATAATAGGGACTTAGAAGCCTAGGTTAGGTATCAAAATAGATTATATTGATGCTTTATTCTATGAGCTTTTCACATACATCATAGAGAAATTTGCAAATATTATGTATAACACCTTTCCTTATCCTTATTTACAAATTGACCAAGATAAAGTTATTTCTAAGAGATTAAGAAATAGCCATTAGAATCATCATTTGGTGGACCACCATCATGTATAGATGCATGAGCTTGTGAGACTCGAGGAGAAGCTGGCAAGCTTATGTATGACAAAACTATGCATGACACTTCTTACAAAAGCATGCAAGTCTTGTTGGAGTTGGGTGATTCAGCATGTAGGATTTTTCTTTTTCATCTCATGAAAATATAGCGGAAAGTATAGATTAAAATTTTTAACCTATTGCATACCCTAAATCTCATCTAGTATCATCTAAAAAAATCTAACATGTATGATTAATTTAGATTTATAGATCTTGTTGGTGTAGAAATCCGCCTGCGTTGGAGAAGCTGGAGTCATAGGAGTCGCGGTCGCCACCGGGACCTGCAAAAGAAGTCTAAACCGGAGGTGGGGTTGCTCCGGCAAGACCCTCCGACGCTCAAGTCAGTTCTCTGCCTCAACAAGAATGGAGTGCTCGAACAAAAATTTTAGCAGAGTTTTGGGATAGAGATTAGAGCTTAGAGAATAACGTATCTGGGGTCCCCCTTTTATAGGCGGAGGGAGCAACAGACTGATAGCAATGTTTGTAACCGTCTGACAGTGGGCTGTCCAGGATCAGAAAGAGTTTGTTGTGAAGAGTAGTGGAGTGGAATCGTGGCTATCACCAGGACATGCCACGTGGAGTCTGTCGCGGAGAGTGGAGTGGCGTCCATTATCGCGACTTGCCAAAGGATGGAGGAATCGTGTGGTATCCATCGCAGGAAGTGGAGCAGGATCGTGGCCATTATTGTGGTCTGCCAGGGAGTGATGGAGCCGCGCGGAATCCGTCACAGGAAGTGGAGCAGAGTCGTGGCCGTTACTGTAGCCCGCCAGGGAGTGATGGAGCCGCACGAAATCCATCGCAGGAAGTGGAGCAGAGTCATGGCCGTTGCTGCGGCCTGCTAGAGGGTCCAGGCCTGTCGGTCGAAGTTTGATTGGAGTACGATCTCCGTAGAAGCCTGGACGGAGATTATTTGTCGAGGAGTCTCAGCTAGGACCGGTCTACAATGGACATCCGAATGGAATTCATCCATAATGGAGGCTTGGGTGAAGGCCTACGGTGGGAATCCGGCACGGGCCGCTCGTGGTAGAAATTTGAAGTAGATCGCTTGCAGCGGAAACTCGGAGTGGGTCGCTTGCGGTAGGAGCTCGGAGTCCGACTCCCATAGGAGTCTGGACGAAGTCTTCCTGCAGTCAAAGTTAGGGATGAGATTCGACTCCTGAAGTCTACCTGCAATTGGAGTTGCGGGCGGAGTCCGGATGAGGTCTGCCTGTAACCAGAGTCGGCAAAGTCTGGTTCCTGTAGGAGTCCGGGCGAAGTCCTCTCACAGTCGAAGTCGGCGAAGTTCGGCTCTCGTAGGAGTCCGGACGAAGTCCTCACGCAGTCGAAGTCAGCAAAGTCTGGCTCCTGTAGGAGTCCGGGCGAAGTCCTCTCACAGTCGAAGTCGGCGAAGTCCGGCTCCCGTAGGAGTCCGGATGAAGTCCTCGCACAGTCGAAGTCAGCAAAGTCCGATTCCCGTAGGAGTCTGGGCGAGGTCCTCTCACAGTTGAAGTCGGTGAAGTTCGGCTCCTGTAGGAGTCCGGGTGAAGTCCTCGCGCAGTCGAAGTCGGCGAAGTCCGATTCCCATAGGAGTCCGAGCGAAGTCCTCTCACAGTCGAAGTCGGCGAAGTCCAGCTCCCGTAGGAGTCCGGATGAAGTCCTCACACAGTCGAAGTCGGCGAAGTCTGGCTCCCGTAGGAGTCCGGATGAAGTCTACCTGTAAGTGAAGCTGGGGGTGAAGTCTGGCTCTCGTGGGAGTCCGAACGAAGTCTACCTATAAGTGAAGTAGTGGGCGGAGTCCGGCTCCCATAGGAGTCCGGGCGGAGTCTAGAAGATAGTCGATCATCATGGAAATGTGGGTGGAGTCCGTCCGTCGTGAAGAATCCGATCGACGTTGGTGGGGGCTTATCCGCCAGCAAAACTTGGGAGTGTTGCGAAGGCTCGACCGCCTGGGAGGTTTGAAGAGACGTCGTTGGAGGTCGGAAGTCGGTTGGATCCCCGGAGGGTCACTCCTGTCACGAACTTCGGCTGGGGGGTATTTTATACCCAACACCAGTCTTCCTACTTCCAAGTTTGAATTTCGAATGAAGTATCGAGAAATTTCCGCAGCCGAAGTTATCCCCTTGAATCCTGTGCGCGATCCCCCCCAAATATTTTGGCATTAAATGTGCGCATGCTGGAGTCTTTTCGAATCGGGGCGATTCGAAGGGACCTTTTGGAATTCTTACTGGTATGTTGGCCCAGGTACGGTGCAGTAATGGCTCTGTCAGTTGTCAGCCACTTTTAGCCGCCTGCTGCAGTGAGTGGAACACGTGACGAGCGTGGGTCGATCTGGGGAGATCCGCGATCATTATAGCGTCGGATCTCAGGGTCTATTTAAACCCGCCTTTTCGCCTTTAGAGGCCTCATCCTGCCTGAAAGTTCCATTGGTGTCTGCCTTCTCTTCGAAAGCTCTGACCCCCTTTGGCGTCCGCCTTGGCCCCCAGCGTTCTTTGAGTCATCCCTGTCCTCCCCCCTCTGCATCTTTCAGAGCGATCTAGGTTAGTCTCGGAACCTTCATTTTTCTTCTTGCCATTTAGGGGCCTTTTCTCCTCCATTTTTCTTCTGCCGCATTCCCCTGGTTTGGTCCTCCGCAAACCTTTCGCCCATTGTCCCGTCTGATTTCTCTAGGATCTTTAGGGTCTTCGTTTGAAATATCTTCTGGCACCTCCGCCTCTAGTGGTTTCGGGAGTTCATCCGCGTTAGCCCCCCAGGACCCCCACACTGTAGACGAACCCACATCTGGGGCTGGGACTCACCCAGTTTTTGCGTCGGGTGCCATTCCCTGTTCTCTGTCTCCTGATGAACTCTTACTGATAAGGGTTCAATATGGAGTTCCTCCGGAGTACGATCTAGAGCTCCCCGATCCCACTGACCGGGCTAGCACCCCCCCGCCTGGCTGCTTCTGCCTGTATCAGGAGGCCTTCCATGCCGAACTTCGGCTTCCACTTTCGCCTTTCGTTGTCGCCCTCTTCCGTTTCTTAGATATTTCTTTAGCTTCAGTAGCACCGAATTCCTTTAGATTTTTGATAGGGTTCCTCTCCTTTTGCCATGTAGTCGAAGTTCAGCCATCTCTTTCTTTGTTTAGGCACTTTTACACCTTCAAGCGTCACCCCTCGGCAAAGGACTGGTGGTATTTCTCCCTCCAGTTTGGCAAGAAGGGGTTGCTGAAAGGTGCTCCCTCTTCAATCCATAACTGGAAGAAGAAGAACCTCTTCGTCCATTGCCCGATCTTGAGGCTGGGATTGCCCCCTTGGGGCTCCCTAAGGGACTCTGTCCGTCGGGCTCCTAGCCTGGGGGAGGATGACCTTCAGACCGCCCGAAGGCTTCTTGGTTATTCGGCTCCTTCCCTTCCCAACCTTCTGAAGGAGCAGTTTTTGTTCAACATCAGCCTGAGTCCCCTGGATCCTGCGAGTATCCCATCTTTCCTTTCCTCCTTCTTTCTCTTTCTCTTTTTTTTTTTTTTTTGTGCGCCACTTCTTTCTTTTTTACCCCGTCACTAATTTTTCTTCTTTTTCTCTCTCTCTTTTTTTTTTTTAAGGGATGGACACCGAAGCAGCATGGATGCTCGCCAGGGGTCTCAAGGCCCACAAAAGAAAAGGCACCGCGGCCTCCGGATCGGTGAAGAAGGCCAGAACGGAGGAGACGAGCTCAGCCACGCCTGCCCAGGCGGCCTTCGCAATCGAAGTTCTTTTGGACGCTGAACCTCTGGCTCCCCGGGTTTCTTCCAGAAGTCCCCCCACTGAGGTTCCCGTTCCGGGGGTCCGTTCCGTGGAGGCGCCCGGGGTCGAGAGGGGGAGGAGAAGAAAGTCGGTGGCCTGCAGGGCGAGTAGCCGCCGGGCCGCCATCGAAGAGTCCCACAGTTCTGAAGAAGAGTCGGGGGAGAATCCCTTCAATGATAGGGACTTGATAAAGTGGCTGATTGACGGCTGCATCCTGTCCGAGGTCATCCAGAGGATTGATCGCATTGATCTCGAACAGCGGGTTTGGGACTCCCTTGGATCCTTTCTCGAGGTAAACAGATTCACCTCCCTCCTTCCTTTCGCCCCTTTGTTTAATTAATTCTCCAACTCCTATTCTGACCTCCTGGCCGCCCTTGCAGATCGGGCACCAGCTCCTCGCCAACATCGAGGCGATGAACCGGGCGAGAAGGGATGCCATCCAAACGGAGGAGCGTCATCGGACCAAAGTCGCCTGCCTCCAAGAAAAGGTTACTGAGGTAGCCAACCTCCAAGAGGCCTTGGAGAAAGAGAAGCAGGCCCTGAAGCAAGAGAAGCAGACCTCGGAGGAGACGGCGAGGAAGGCGGAGGTCGAGGTCGCCAATTTGGCGGAGCAGATCTCGGTCCTGGTCTTGGAGGTCAGGGTTCTGGCGGTGGAGGATTTCAAGGCCTCTACGGAGATGAGGGACCTGAACGTCAAGTTCGGCCAAGAGGCCTTCATTAAAGGATTCGAGCTCTGCCAGGAGAAGATGGTTCAGAGATTTTTCGAGCTCGACCTCAGCTTCTTGGGCGAGGCATCTGAAGATGAAGCCGGTCTCCCTCCCACTGCTACCGCCACCGCAGCTCCTCTTCCGGGGACACCGAGCTCCCCAGCCCCTACTTCAGAGGTCTGAGACCTCTGACCTTGTATTCTTCTTTTACTATAATTTTTTTCTTTTTCCTCTTGTCGTTAAGAAACATTCAATCAATAAAGTTGAATTTCCTCTATGGAGGGCTTCTCCACTCTCCCTTCCTCCTCCTTTTTTGTTTTTCTTTCTGCAATGGGATGCGCCTTGATGCTTTTGTCTCCTGATGGTAGTATCCTGCCGTAGCGCTTCCCCTACCACGGAGAATTCTGCTGAAGTCCACGATCCAGCGTCTGAAGAAGGAAGTTCATCATTTGACAAAGAGATCGAAGAAGATGGATGGTGAACTTTGCAGGTTGAGGGAGAGCCACTCTGAAGCTACCGCGGAGGCCACCCACTTTTGAAACCTCCACGTGAAGGAGATCATGGAGTACAGTCGGAGGAAGGCAAACTTCGAGAAGGAGCTCAAGGAGCACAAGAAGCGCACCAGCGACCGATCTTGGGCTCAAGCTACCAAGATCAGTTCTCTTAGAGTGGAGCTGTCGGCTGCGCAGGAGAGGATTAGCCAGTTGGAAGGAAGTTCATCCCGGCTCTTGACTCGGGCCGACAGCGATCGAGAATGGTCGAAGAAGGTCTTCGACCTTCAGCAACAGCTCCAGGATGCTGAGGCGAGCTATGATGCGTACCGGGCCGGCTGGCGCAAGCAGGTGGATGAATACAAGGAGAGGCTCAGGATGGCGACCGACGAGGTTGCCCGCCTTCAGAGGCAGCTAGCTGGAGGGGCTCAGCTTGCTCCCACTCCAGATTCCAGCGAACTCCAATCCCTGAGAAGAATCGTAGAAGAACTATCTGTCGCCCTTGGGGAGGGGAAGGCCGAGCTGCAGTAATTAAAGATCCAGCTGGTATGCGAGCAGTAGGCCGTCAAGGACACGGAGGCGAAATCCGAGGTCCTGAGAAAAAGATGTCGAGAGGCGGAGAACAAAAGCCAGCGATTTCACCGAAGATACATGGAGATACTAATGAGAGAGAGGGAATTGGAAGCAGAAGTCAAAAGTTTAAGGCGCTCCCTGACGAGGGTCGAAGCCGAAAGTTCGAGGTCGGAGGAAGCCGGGCCCTCTTAGGGCTCTTTTTGCCCTTTGTTCCTCTAAGTGTCTTCTTTCATCACTTGTCTGTTTGTCGTCGCCGTTGTCGCTGTCGTTGTTGTTTTTGTTGTTTTTTCTTCTTCAGACTTTCAGGCTCTGTAATGCATATTTTGCCAATGAAATGAAAAGGTCTTTGCTATCTTACCCGTATGTCGCGTTGAACTGTCGTGTGCCGGACTTCTTTCATTTTTATCCCGCGTGATGTCGATGTTATTCGAGGATTCCTCGTTCATCTATGCATTAGGTTGTCATTGTCGAGTTTCTGGTTTGGCGTCGACGTCGCTTGGAGGTTCCTGGTTATCGCTGTGTCGGTTTGCCTTTCGTTTGCGACCGTAGATCTTACTTTCTCTTCCTCCCTCTTCATAGAGATGAGGTCCTTTGTGCTTTTAGTGTAGTTCGGCCTTTGTTTTTCATTGGGGTAGGGGGTCATAGTGGCGTAGAGGGGTCATCGCGAAAGTTTTCTTTTTCTTGTCGGATCTCGAACGGCCAGACCTTAGTCGGCGTCGCAACGAGGTTCTTTTCCTATTTCTGATGTGGTCGGTTTCAGCTCAGGTTAGGATGAGGTTCTCCTTCTGTTCCTAACGGGGCTGTGGGGGCACATGTGGATGCTGTTTGGCCTCTCCCTCCATTCGGTGTAAGAGGAACCGGGCCTTTGACTGTGCTCATGTTAGGGTGAGGTTCTCCTCCTGTCCCTAACATGGCTGTGGGGGTGCATATGGGCGCTATTTGGCCTCTCCTCCCATCCGATCTAAGAGGAACTGGGCCTTCGACTTTGCTCATGTTAGGGTGAGGTTCTTCTCCTGTCCCTAACATAGCTGTGGGGGCGCTTATGGGTGCTGTTTGGCCTCTCCCCCCATCCGATCTAAGAGGAACCGGGCCTTCGACTTTGCTCATATTAGGGCGAGGTTCTCCTCCTGTCCCTAACATGGCTGTGGGGGCGCTTATGGGTGCTGTTTGGCCTCTCCCCCCATCCGGTCTAAGGAGAATCGGGCCTTCGACTTTTCTCACATTAGGGTTTGTTTTTGTTGTCCGAAGGGGTCGTCCCCTGTCGTTACAAGTCCGTATCAAAAGAAAAAGATGTGCGGATCTGAAAAGAATCTTGATTTGAAATAGAGTCATTCATTGTACATTTATAAATTTTCAAATCCTAGTGCTGTGGAAGGTCTGCTTCCTGTCGAGGTCCTCCGGAGATAGAGTTGATGATCCCTATTGGAGGCCGATCTCCGGGCTGCTCTTCCCTCCTTGGCGACTTAGGATGCGGCAGGGCCCTTGGCCAATCTTCTCTACCCTCAGGCCGGCGTCAAATAAATCTGTCGAGCCGACCTCATCGGATGAGCTCCTCGATCTCATCTCGAAGCCGGATGCATTCCTCCGTGTCATGGTCGTGGTTACGATGGTAGAGGCAGAACTTGTTCGGATTGCACTTCCCGGGGTGCGTGCGCTCCTCTCTGGCCTAGGGAGCTGCTCTCTGACCTCCATCAGCACCTGAATTTTTTATGCATTGAGGGGGGCATAGTTGCGGAATCTTCCTGGGGGAGAACCCCATCGAGCCCGGCGATCCGGGCTTCCCTGCCTGCGTGCTCGAGGAGTCTGGACGTGCTTGTGCCCGGGAGGAGTTCGAGAACGTGGCCAAGCCTCTCTCGGCCCTTTTTCGACTGCGGGCTTATTCGGGTCTCCCGCCTGTCACTCCCCCGCGGTCTCCTCGTCCTTCATTTTGAAGGCTTCTTCCACTCGGGCGTACCCTTCGGCCCGAGCCAATAGGTCAGAAAAATCTCTGGGGTACTTCTTTTTCAGGGAGAATAAAAGGTCGTTCTTCTGAAGATCGCCTTTCAGGGCGGCCATCGCTACCGATTGATCCAAATTCCGGACCTCCAGTGCGGCGATATTGAAACAGTTGATGTAGGCCCGAATGAACTCCCCCTCCCTCTGCTTGATGTTGATGAGGGACTCCGAACCCTTCCGGGGATGCCGGCTGCTAACAAAATGGGCCATAAATTGATGGCTCATCTGATCAAAGGAAAAGATGGTACCCGACTTCAGCACCGAGTACCAGTTTCTCATCGCTCCCTTCAAGGTGGATGGGAAGGCTCAGCATAGAATGGCGTCGGGTGCGCCATGAAGAAGCATCATTGTTTGGAAGGCCTCCAGGTGGTCAATCGGGTCCGAAGTCCCGTCGTAGCTTTCGAATTGAGGGAGTTTGAAGTTCGACGGGATCGATTCCTGCATGATCATTTGAGAAAAGGAAGGGTCAGTGCAAATATCCTCACCATAAGCGGGGGGAGTGTGGTGGAGCTCTTCGATCCGCCTGTTCATCTCCTGGAGCCTCCGATCCAGGAAATCCTCTCGACTGCGGGTCTCGAGGGTCTTCTGACAGAATGGAGGTAGAGATCTTTCAGGGGTGGAATCGTGGTCAGATTGAGGGCTCTCCACCCTTGGATTCGTCTTTCCGGGAAAGGCGGGGCGGCTGGCCCAAGTGGCCCGTCCCACCACTGGATTTTGGGGTTTCGGTGATGCTCTTTCTAGTCGCACTGATGTCTGCGGCTGCTGCTGCTGTTGCATGGCCTGCACAGCTTCAGTGAGGCCTCTGACCTGCTGCACCAGTAGGTCGAATTGCTCCGTGCCAACCGCCGTTGTCGGAGGAGGAGGAGGAGGCAGAGAAACTGGAGGTAAGATCGGAGCCTAAGATCTGGCCATGGAGGTCGTGGATCGTTGCGTGGATGCTTTGCAGGGAGGCATCGGATAAAGACCTAGTGGGGGAAGGAGGAGTGGATGTCAGAGAAGATGATCGAAGGCGGTCTCGTTGAGCGCTCCTTTAAGAACAAGGGTACCATGAAGGTTCAGCCCTCCTTCTAGCGTCGATCCTGTTGGTGCAAAAATCTGTCTGCGCCGGAGAAGCTGGAGTCATAGGAGTCGCGGTCGCCGTCGGGACCTGCAAAAGAAGTCTAAACCGGAGGTGGGGTTGCTCCGGCAAGACCCTCCGATACTCAAGTCAGTTCTCTGCCTCAACAAGAATGGAGTGCTTGAATAAAAATTTTAGCAGAGTTTTGGGATAGAGATTAGAGCTTAGAGAATAACGTATCTGGGGTCCCCCTTTTATAGGCGGAGGGAGCAACAGACTGATAGCGATGTTTGTAACTGTCTGGCAGTGGACTGCCCAGGGTCAGGAGGAGTTTGTTGCGAAGAGTAGTGGAGTGGAATCGTGGCTATCATCGGGATATGCCATGTGGAGTCTGTCGTGGGGAGTGGAGCGGCATCCATTGTCGCGACTTGCCAGAGGATGGAGGAATCGTGCGGTATCCATCGCAGGAAGTGGAGCAGGATCGTGGTCATTATTGTGGTCTACCAGGGAGTGATGGAGCCACGCAGAATCCGTCGCAGGAAGTGGAGCAGAGTCGTGGCCGTTACTGCAGCCCGCCAGGGAGTGTGGAGCCGCACAAAATCCATCACAGGAAGTGGAGCAGAGTCGTGGCCGTTGCTGCGGCCTGCTAAAGGGTCCAGGCCTGTCGGCTGAAGTCCGGTTGGAGTACGGTCTCCGTAGAAGCTCGGACGGAGATCATTTGTCGAGGAGTCTCGGCTAGGGCCGGTCTACAACGGACATCCGAACGAAATTCGTCCATAATGGAGGCTTGGGTGAAGGCCTACGGTGGAAATCCGATACGGGCCGCTCGTGGTAGAAATTTGAAGTAGATCGCTTGCAGTGGAAACTCGAAGTGGGTCGCTTGCGGTAGGAGCTCGGAGTCCGGCTCCCATAGGAGTCCGGACGAAGTCTTCCTGCAGTCGAAGTCAGGGATGAGATCCGGCTCCTGAAGTCTGTCTGCAATTGGAGTTGCGGGCGGAGTCCGGCTCCCGTAGGAGTCCGGACGAGGTCTGCCTGCAATCGGAGTCGGCGAAGTCCGGTTCCCGTAGGAGTCCGAGCGAAGTTCTCTCGCAGTCGAAGTCGGCGAAGTTCGGCTCCCGTAGGAGTCTGGATGAAGTCCTCACACAGTCGAAGTCGGCGAAGTCTGGCTCCCATAGGAGTCTGGACGAAGTCCTCTCGCAGTCGAAGTCGGCGAAGTCCGGCTCCCGTAGGAGTCCGGACGAAGTCCTCACGCAGTCGAAGTCGGCGAAGTCTGGCTCCTGTAGGAGTCCGGGCGAAGTCCTCTCACAGTCGAAGTCGGCAAAGTTCGGCTCCTGTAGGAGTCCGGGCGAAGTCCTTGTGCAGTCGAAGTCGGCGAAGTCTGGTTCCCGTAGGAGTCCGGGCGAGGTCCTCTCACAGTCGAAGTCGGCGAAGTCCGGCCCCCGTAGGAGTCCGGGCGAAGTCCTCGCGCAGTCGAAGTCAGCGAAGTCCGGTTCCCGTAGGAGTCCGGGCGAAGTCCTCTCGCAGTCGAAGTTGGCGAAGTCCGGCTCCCGTAGGAGTCCGGATGAAGTCCTCACGCAGTCAAAGTCGGCGAAGTCCGGCTCCTGTAGGAGTCCAGACGAAGTCTACTTGTAAGTGAAGCTGGGGGTGAAGTTTGGCTCCCGTGGGAGTTCGGACGAAGTCTACCTATAAGTGAAGTCGTGGGCGGAGTTCGGCTCCCGTAGGAGTCCGGGTGGAGTCTAGAAGATGGCCGATCATCGTGAAAATTTGGGTGGAGTCCATCCGTCGCGAAGAATCCAGTCGACACTGGTGGGGGCTTATCCACCAGCAAAACTTGGGAGTGTTGCAGAGGCTCGGCCGCCTGGGAGGTTTGAAGAGACGTCGTTAGAGGTCGGAAGTCGGTTGGATCGTCGGAGGGTCACTCCTGTCACGAACTTCGGTTGGAGGATATTTTATACCCAACAGATCTATAAATTAGAAATTAAGAAGGATTATAGACTTATCTGAGATCGCTATCCACTTGCAAGCCGGATCTGGATTGATTGTAGGTTCTGTTTGAAGCCACACACACACCTAGGCTCTACAGGTATCCACATAGGGCTGATGCAAATCTGAAATCTTCTAGATCACTGAGGTGTTAGTCTCTTTCAGATCTGCTTCATTTGATTGGATCTCATTATAGAAGAAGACAGTATGAACACCTTCGCACAGGACTTCGAAGAAGAACCTAGAAGAGAACCCTTTTTCTTCTTCTTCTCTTCTTCTTTTTTCCTCTCTTTTTCTCTTTGATTTTCTCTCTCTCTTTGGGCATGAGATCTAATGGAGGAGTGCTTGAGGCATCCTAGAGGTGGGGTGCCCCTATTTATAGGCCAAAGGGGTGGCCACATGAAGTCCACGCCCAAACCAAAAGGAGTCCTACTCCTATTTGAATTGTCACACCATAATCCATATTTAAACCCTTTCTAGGAGTTCTAATCTGATTCTAAATCAGTTAGGATTGAGTTAATTCTAAAAAAGAGAAGGAGAGAGAGTCTTAGGAGAATGGGGTGCCAACTATTGGCGCCCCTTCTTCTTATTGTGCGCGTAGGGAGAAGGGTGCCACCCTCTCTCTTTATGCGCCAAAGAGGAGAGAGAACTCCAGTCAAATGGGACTCTCTTATTCTAATCTGATTAGATGATGTCCTAGTTTAATTAAGATCCAATTCGAATCTAATTCAAAGTCAGATCAATCCCAATTTGAGTTGAATTTGAAATCTAGTCAAACTATGTTTCTAGTCCAAGTCCTACTTGGATTGGGAAAACCCATTCAACTCAAATTAGGTCAAGACTAATTAAATTAAATATGATTTAATTTAATTAAATTCTAAACCCAAATTTGATCTTATCAAATTCAATTGCAACACTTGCAATCAGGTCAAATTTGCTAATACTTAGCGAAACTTCTACTTGTAACGTTTACCAATCAATCTGAATTATCAATTCAATTGATAATTGGATCTGGATCTAATCAGTTGACTTGGTCAACTCCTTTTATATGTAACTCTATAGATTCTATTCTATTTGGTAGTGAGACTTACAATGATCCCCATCAAAGTAACATCAAAAATTCTTTTCGATGGACTGGAATAATTCCAACTCACCTCAAACTTAGATCATAGATCCGAAATGATCCAAATGAGTTCTCACAATCTATCAGTGACACCTAACAGTATCTAGTGGCAATCTAACATAATAGAATATATAAAATCTCTAGATGTAGTTATCATATGATCTGATTCTTCTATCATAGTCTCGATAAGATGAAGGTTATAGATAACTCGTCAAATCCTAGCATCTGTCATATGCCTAATCTAATTAACTCGAGTCCAAAATATGATTCTGGGAAAAATATTTTTTTCATCCATCATCTTACTGTGGCCATAGACTTGTGAATTCAGTCTCTTAGATTGCATAAGATTACTCCTCTTCTACCGAGATCGATAGATCTGATCTTGGTACTCTCCCTATTCCTATAATAAACCTACTGTAGTCAATATATACTACAAGGATCCAAATGGATAAGAGACCATGTTTATGTGCTATCAAACTACAACAACCTTATTGTAAGTAGTTGAGGTACCTCAGGTCAAAGAACTACTCACACAACTATAGTATCAAGATAGTCACTGACGAGTGAGTAGATATCTATGTGACTTCTCGTATGGTCATGCTCGATACTGTTATTCTCTAACAATCACCTGCACTATCACTCCAATGTCTCCACACTTTAGACTCGAGATTCGTCTAAAAATAAATCGTACACTGATCTAACCAAATCAATCACCATCTCCATGATGATTTATGATCAGAAGTAATTTAAAAATTAATTATATATATCTCAAATTTTCAACTCTTGAGAATATGTATCTTAAGCATTAATTCTCTGGATGATTCAAGGATACAATAACAAGAATGGATAAAAATCTGCTCATTTTATTAATTTGAATAAATCAATTACAAATTTATATTCTGAAATTATTACATTGTGTCAGTCAATAATTAACTTTTCAGGTTATACATCTAACAATCTCCCACTTGACCTAAAGCCAATTGGCCATATACCTAAGATCCATCTTCTCAAGGTGGGTTTCAATCTTCTGCTAGCTCAATTACTTTATCAATAAATTTATCATATTATTCATAGAGTCTACTCTTCGTACCTCGACATATTTCTTCTCGAGATAGTCGTGTATGATATGAAATCGTCACTCAATGTGCTTGAACTTATGGTGAGACCTGGGCTCCTTAGCGAGAGCTATGGCATTGTTGTTATCATAGTGCAAGGTGATAGCATCTGATGGCATCACTCTAAGCTTCACAACAAACATCTTATACCAGAAGGCTTCTTTTGCAGCTTCTGATGCGGTGATGTACTTAGCTTCTATTGTTAAATCCGCAATGATGGGCTGCATGGAACTCTTCCAACTAGTCGAACCACCATTGCACAAAAACACACATCTTGATATAAACCTTCTATCATGAGGATCAGATATAAAGTCTAAATCAGTGTATCCTTCAATCCATGACTCAGATCCTCCTCCAAAGATCAAGAACAGATCCTTAGTTCTTCTCAAATACTTAGAGATATTCTTCACAGCAATCTAGTGTTCTTTATCTGGGTTCGACTGATACCTATTTATGACACCATAGTAAGGGCTATACCATATTGTGTACACAACATAGCATACATGAGACTCTATATAGCCAAAGCATAAGGGATCTAGCTCATGCATTCAATCTCCTCAGATGTGCTAGAGCACATTTTTTTGAAGAGATGAATGCTATATCTGAGGGGCAGGAGTTTCCTCTTAAAATTTTTCATGCTAAACCTCTTCAGTACTTTCTTTATGTACATCTTCTATGAAAGGCCAAGCATATTTTAAAATCTCTCTATAGATCTTTATTCTCAGAATATAAGATGCTTCTTCTAGGTCTTTCATGAAAAATTTTTTGGACAACCATCTTTTGACCGATGTCAGCATAGGAATATCATTTCCAATCAGCAAGATGTTATCCACATACAATATAAAGAATGTCACAGCACTTTCATTGACCTTCTTGTATATACAAGGTTCCTCTTCGTTCTTATGAAATCAAATAATTTAATCACATCATTAAAATAAGTGTTCCAACTCCAAGATACTTGCTTTAATTCATAAATGGATCTATGCAGCTAGCAAACTTTGTGATTTCCATCATTGGAAGTGAAACTCAAAGGCTGCTCCATATAGATATCCTCCTCAAGATATCCATTTAGAAAGATAGTTTTCACATCTATTTATCAAATTTTATAATCATAAAATGCTATAATGGCAAGCAGTTTGTAGATAGATTTAAGTATGGCTATAGATGAAAAGATATCCCGATAGTCAAAGCCTTCGCATTGATTATAACCCTTTCGCTATAAGCCTAGCTTTGTAGGTCTCTACCTTACCATCCACACTTATTTTTCTTTTGTGGATCCATTTACACCCAATGGATACTATACCCTCAGATAGATCCACTAAGGTCCATATTTGGTTTGAGTGTATTGAATCAATTTCTGACTTCATAATACTTAACTATTTTTTGGAGTTGATGTTAGACATTACCTCATCATAGGTTTTAGGATCATCTCCATGACCACTATCTCTAATGAGGAATATTTTCTCTACATCTTCTATAAGTATATCCAGGTATCTTTCAGGAGGATGAAAGATCCTACTAGATCGATGAGGTGGAGGTACTACATCTACTGACTCAGAGTTAATGGGTTTAATCAGATCTGCAGCTCGTTGCTCTTTAGAGACATTCTCTTTGAGTTCAATTAGTCTCTCACTACCACCATCCTAGATAAATTTTTTTTCTAAGAATATGGCATTCCAACTAACAATCACATTATTATTTTTTGAGAAGTAAAAGTAATATCCAATTGACTCCTTGGGATATCCTATAAAATAGGTTTTTATAGATCTAGTCTCTAATTTATCCACTTGTTATGTTTTGACATGAGCAGGACATCCCCAAATCTTGAGATAATCAAAACTTGGTTCTTACTATGCCATATCTCATACAGTATAGTAGGAACGAATTTAGAGAAAATCTTATTGAAAAATATATCCTAAAGTCAATCATCTAGATTGTAGATGATTGTGCTTCATATAAGTATATGAATTATAAAATGATAAATATTATCTGACAGATTCATCATAAGGAATATATCTTCTAAAATAGAACTCATATGTTATGATGAAGTCCTTAGAACTACTACCAAAATGATAAAAAAAGATTTATCATGTGGTTCTTAAATTCTACTCATGATCAAATGATACAATTATTACAAGGATGATAATTATATCGAGTGTAGGTTGTTGTGTGCCATATTAGTTGGTTGTCTTTTTAATCAAAACGTATGGTGACATAGGTATGGCATACGGATGATATGTAAGAGTACATTTCATTGAGCATGACCACTTTTGGAGTACTCTGCTGTCAAGGATTACTCTAATGGGATATAGGTATATGTGTCCCTCTGACCTGAGGCTGCCTTGGTGACTTGCAAGAAACTCATTATGCTTTGGTGCTGGACTATCTAAATTTTTAATTCGATAATGGAAGGTTTTTGGATACAGTCAAGTACTTATAAAGTCTGAGTGCGAGTCAAGATGGGATTGATCGCTCTAAGTAAAATTGAAGATGATGCATCATTGTATTTCAATTTAGCAAAACTTTGATCAAAGTAGTCCTAGTGAGGAGTCACAAAATTTTTAAGATGGAGACATAATGTGGACCACTCATCCTGGGTTGACAGTTTAATCCAAAGTCGTCCTTGAGCATCGAGTGTCAAAGTGATGAATTATATGATAACTATATATCCACATGGGTTCTAGAGTGTTGCTAGACATACATTTGGCCTATCCGGACGTCAGATCCTATTGCTAGATGGTTACATCGATTAGTACAAAAATTATTCTTATGCTACTAGCTTAAGTTTGAATCTATAGGGTACACATATAGAAGTACTTGTCTGATCAAATGGTTGATCGACGATTATGAATCGTTGAAGAATTTAATTATCAATTTGATTGATGATTTACCCTACGTAAATATTACAATAAATTATTTACTAATGGTTAGTAAATTAGAAGAATAATTAATTAATAATATGATTGTTAATTGGCTCAATTTGATTGAGCCATGGGGATTGAATTAGATCTAATTAAATTGAATTTAATTAGATTGATTTTGGATTGATTGGATGCATCCCTATTGAATAATAGGGCTTATTTCAATTAATCTTAGGGATGCAAAATCAAATTCTAACTTGAATATGAATCAATTATTTTATATATATTTTTGATTGAATCAAACTCTATTGGATAACAAGCTTGATTGGATCAAGCCTTATTATCAAATAGCTTCCCTAATATCCATTAAGAATCAATCCCTAGATCAATGGGATTTTAATCTAACTAAATACAAATTTGATTGGGGCCTAATAATTAAGCTAAGATCTAATTAGTTTATTTGTTATAACTAATTCCTAAGTTAGTTAGGATTGGATCTAAGAATTAGTTATAATTTGACCAAGATCTTGAATCTTATTTGGAGTAGGACTAAACCCAAACACCCCATGTGCTATTTAAGATCTCTTACGCCCCATACCTCTCTACCATGAAAAAGAAGGTGCATTTTCTCCTCCTTTGATCGCTAAAAAGAAAGGAGGGGCATCCAAGAGTTGGACGCCCCATATCCCATGCATCAAGCTTCCTTCCAAACTCCTTTCGAAGAGATTTTGTGAGGCTTTTACTATTGATTCTTAAGCATTAAAGAGAGGCTTCTCTACTAGTTTTACAATAAAAAATTAGAAAAATTTTTTTTTTCTCAACGAGAGAAAGAGAAAGAAGAAGAAGGGTCTTCTTTCTTGTGCGCAGCCTTGAAGAAGAAGGAGTTCTTCTTTCAGATTTTTTTTAAATTTTTTTTAAAATAAAAATTAAATTAGATCTAATTTTTAATATAAAAATTTTAAAAAAATATTAAAAAAATTTGATTGGGCATTTGGGGCTTCTTGGAGTACTAGATCAAGGAAGAAGATGGATCTTTTTTCTTGTGCACAGCCTTGAAGAAGGAGTTCTTCTTTCAATTTTTTTTTTCAAGATAAAAATTAGATTAGATCTAATTTTTAATATAAAAATTTTAAAAAAAATATATCAAAAAAATCTGGTTGGACGTAAGGGACTTCCTAGAGTTCTAGATCAAGGAAGAAAAAGAGAAAAGAAGAGAGAAGAACGGTTCTTCTCTTAGATCCCTTCTTTAATTTTTTTTAGATCTCAAGATTTTATATTATTTTTAGTATGAGAATTCAGATTAGATCTGATTTTCATCATGAAAAATCAGAGAAAAAAAATTCTTATTAAGGGCGTGAAAGGAAGAGAGAAAAGTTCTCTCTTATACGTAAGAAATTGAGAAGAAAGGATTCTTCTCTTAATCTCTATTGTAGAGATCAGATGCATAGATTCAGAAAGAAATGAAGAGAGTCTTCTTATTCTTCATCTTCATCATGTTTCTCTTAGATCAGCCAAAAGATGGTGTCTTTATGAGCTAGCACTCCTGAAAAGATCGATCAGCATAAGGACTTCGAGTGGATACCCGTAGAGGCTGGATGTGTGTGCAACTACCAAGCATCATGAAGAACCATCTACCATAGATTTTAGATGCAGTGATTTACTATCCATGCTCAAATATGAGGTTTTGATCTCAATTAATATTTAGATATGATCTAAATATAAATTAAATATGTTCTATACTTGCAGAATTTTAGATTTCAGATGTGCATACATGCATATTAGTTTATGTCATAGATCCTGTATGGTAATTTAGATTTGATCTATACATACATTGTAGATTAAATTATTTAATCTATATATATTCTACTGTAAAATTTTGAAAATACATGCACATCACCTATCACGCTTCCCTTCAAATGGTATCAGAGCGGAGGTTCATTATGACATGAACATATATGTATGTAGAGTTAAAATCTAGATTTAGTAATGTATGAGATATATTATGATCTATTTTTAGATATGATTAAATATAAAATCAGATCTAATATAATTTATATTTAATCTAAATTTTTGCATATATGATATGTGAATTAGATTAGATATTCTGAGTAGCAAAGTACTCGGATTGGATAATCACCAGACCGTCCGGTTATAGGAGTAAGTAGGATTACATGACCTTCTCTTCTCATTCAGTGGAGTACACTTCATGACATATAGGGGTGCCACTGTGAGGTCCCATGAAGAAGAAAGCGAAAGGAGAAAACTTATTTTTCTGCAAAATCCTAGATCTTGAAATCTTAGGTGTTGTTGTATGTGATACAAGTTGTGAAGAAACTAGTTACATTTAATCTTGATTAATCAAAATTATTTTGATTGAAAATTATAAAAATTTAGATTTGATCTAAAAAATTTTATGATTTAATATAAAAGATTTACATAAGAAATTATTTCATACCCTTAACCCATGTTAATGCTATACTTAATTAAGAATTAAAAAATATATTTTAAATCTAGAATTGTGATTAAAAATCTAATGACATTGTATAAAATATGGAGTATGGGTTAGCTCAAATTAAGTCTTTTTAATTAGGTTAGACCTAAGGATAGAATCAAAAACTTAATGGACTAAAAAGGGTAGTTGATCCAATCTAACCAATAGTTGATTTAGATTAGATCAAGGGTACTCTAGATCAAAAATAATAGTTGTAGTTGATTAAGGCTATGTCTTTGATTAAACCAAATGGATCTTGATTCAGGCTCAAAGATTAAGTCCGAGTCATTAAGCTGATTAGATCGTTAGGTGACTCGAGTTGACCCATGTTGTTAAGGTTAATCAGTATGACTGATTTAGATATCCTGGACCGACTCGTCTCTAATCCTTCTCATGACTTGATAAAGTCAGTGGGAGGATCTACGACATGCTGGTTAGACCCACTAGTCACTAGTCTTTTTCATGACTTGATGAAGTCAGTGGGAGGATTTATAACTTGTAAGTCGATTAATATTTTATAAAATAAATTAATCAAATTTTTTAAATTATTAGGTCTATAAAATGAGCTAGTTATGGGGATAACTAGATCATAGCCTCCCATTAAGATGAATGGTAATGGGTTTATTACTTTAGATTGATATTGCAGGCGCCATCCATCTGGTGTTCTCTCTAAATGATGAAATTATCATTTATCATATGATGACTCTATTGAACTATCTGATGGTGGTTAGGTTGACCGAGCCATCCTCGAGCCTGATCATTTGTTGGCTAAAATCACTGACTAGGTTCATGTTAATGGTTGGACCTAACCAAAACTTTTAGTGAAGGCCCATCGCCTACTGAAATAAAATCTGAGGTGAATTAATTACTAGAAGTTGTTTGGAGAAATAATTGGTTAAGAACCAACCCATGGATGCATATGGGTTGATCGAGCCATCCTCGGACTTATATGCAGTTTGTGTGGATTCTAGTACTCACTAAGAAATTAAGGTAATTCTTTGAATTGGAGGTAGAGGCTATCAATTCGTATAAAATAATGGAAGAATCTTTAGACTGAAGATCAAATCTTTAAGCTTAATATAATTCATATACTAATAGGTCAATTATTTTTTTTTCAGAAATGACTAGAATATTGTTGCTCCATTCATTGTTAGATAGTGACAATGCTATCAGACCTGACTTCAATAGCCAGTATCGAAAGTTGAATATAATTTTTAAGAGAATTAATCAAGAAGTCTCAGGCTAACCCAAACAGGCTTAAAAGAGAAATTAGCAAATCATTGTCGGTCAAGATATTATGTGATAACTTCTTAAAGTTTCTCTATTGGTAATACTACTATCTAGATATAGGATACCGATAGTGCAAGTCATGTTTGCAAATAGTTACAAAAGACTTCAAGATAGTAGAAGGTTTGAAAATGACAAGAGACTCCTGAATGCAAGATATGAAAGTCTGTTCCAGTCTTAACATTAGGAATCATCGAGCTAGTTCTCAATCCTAAAGATGTCATTTTAAGTGATTGTCACTATTGTCCAATCTTATTGATGGTGTCAATAAGTATGATTATTATAATATCATTATGAACGATATTACAATAATGAGTGGATAATTGAAAATGACATAAACTCAGTACCATAGCTTGTTAGTGTAAAGTATACATCTAACTAGCACCCTAAATTAGATAATATCATTGAAGCCTGCTTTTGGTATAGTTAACTTATTCATCTTTTATTGAAAAAAATGAATGAGCCAGTGATGTTCTGAGTTTGATACATATTGATGTATTTACATTCACGAACATAAGTGCCAGAAGAGTGCTTTACTACTTCATTAAAGTCTCTGACGATCTATCTTGGTATGAGTATATTTTGCTTATGAAGAATAAATCTAAGTCGATTGAAATATTCAAATGATTCTGTAATGAGGTAGAAAAATAAACTGTAAAGAGTATTATAACTCATCAGTTAAACTGATGAAGTGAATACCTTTATAGTAAATTTTTGACATGTCCTGAAGAGAATTAGATTTCCTCTCAATGGACCTCTTCTGGGACACCATTGTTTAAAAGGAGAAATTGAACTTTGTAAGATATGGTTTAGTCCACTGTGAGGTTTGCTGTTCTGCCTGAGGTTATGTATTAGAGACTACTTGATATGTGCTTAAGAATGTTCTGAGCAAATCGATCATCAAAACTCCATATAAGATATGGACTTGGATAATTCGATACTCACTTACCTTAGATTTGGGGTGTCGAACTTATGTGAAATATTCACAAACCGACTAGCTTGGATCTTGATCTGATAAATATTATTTTAAAAATATTTCTTCTACCTTTCTGATGGACATGATGTTCATGAATCTTAAGGCATTCTTTTTGAAAAAGAAGTTCCTTGGTGAATGAATTGATGCCATTAAGAGCAAGCTTGGTGAAGCTTGATAGGTAGAGGAACCAACTTTGACACAAACCAATAGAACCAGAGTTGATTAAATCAAATCCAAAACCTAATGTAAAGGCATCCTTGAGTAGATATGGTAGAGTACCGTATCAGCCAAACAGATATTTCAATTTCTAAGTTCAGGATGGGGATTTGTTCTCCCATAGTATAGGGATCTAACTTTGAGAAGAAGGTTGGAGTCATTAAATCTGAAATGAGGTCCATCAAGATCAACGATGTATAGACATTCGTTGATTCACCTAAAGGGGTAAGACCCATAGGGTGTGAGTAGATTCTAGATGGATAAGAAGTACAGACAGAAAGGTGGAGACTTATTAATTCTATCCAGTTGCTAAAGGATTTCATCAAAGTTAAAGTATTGACTATGACGAGATGATTTTCTTATGGCAATCCTCAATTCCATTCGGATTGAATCAAGCTTCTCAGAGTTAGAATATATGTTTTGAACATATGGCTTCGTTAAGAATAAAGCAGAATTCTGTATGTACAAATGGGCTAATAGTTCTGTAAAATCATTCTTTATGCTATTTGGATGAAATTCTCTTAATCGAGAATGACATCCCTACATTACAGAGAATAAAAGCTTAGTTGTCATCTCTGTTCTCCATAAAAGTTTGGAAGGTTAAGAGAACTATCCTTAAATATTTATAAAATACTAAAGATCAATGGCTCATTTATGGAGAATCTGACTTAAAATCTATGGAATACTGATTCCAGTTTTTAGTCGGATGGGAATGACAAAGTAGCATCAAATTGTGTTTTTATCCTAAAAAGATGAGCGACATGCTGGAAAGGTTCCATGCAATAGTTAGTAGCCAATTTTATTTGCGATATGGAGTTTTTTGCGATATCTGATACTAGTAAAAAAGTTATTTGATTATGAAAATTCATCAGTGAGTATGAAGTGGCACCCTTCATTGATAGTCCAGTCTTTCTGTATTGACAACAGTACTGGAGCTATAGCTCAAGCTGAAGAATTGATGTTCTATCTAAGAACCAAATATTTTATATATTACAATTACCTTGTTCGATAAGATCAAAATAAAGTCAACCTTGGAAAGATCGACCGAAAGGAGAACTTGACCGACCCATTGACTAGAGCAATCAGATCTAAAGAGTTCGATGATCATAAATGGAAGATGGATATTTGATACCGATCTGATTGGCTTTAGTCCAAGTGAGAGTTGTTGAGAAATATATCCTAAAGCCAATCATCTAGGTTATAGATGATTGTGCTCCATATAAGTATATGAATTATAAAATGATAAATATTATTTGGCAGATTCATCATAAGGAATACATCTTCTAAAATAGAACTCATATGTTATGATGAAGTCTTTAGAACTACTACCAAAATGATAAAGGAGGATTTATCATGTGGTTCTTAAATCCTGCTCATGATCAAATGATACAATTATTACAAGGACGATAATTGTCGAGGGTAGGTCATTGTGTGCTATATTAGTTGGTTATCCTCTTAACCAAAATATATGGTGACACAGGTATGGCATACGGTGTTAGATGTGTGCCCTAGATACCAGATTGGCTGACACATTCCTATACAAATGTAAGGGCAATTTTATAATTTTGACTATAAATGAATAAAAGGGTTATTCTACTATCACATTGTGTACATTATGTCTGTGATACATCCTTTGAGTTAGTAAGAATGTTAATTCATATTTTCAAGAGTTGAAAATTTAAAGCATGAATTTACATAACTAACTCATAAACAGCTCCTGACCATAGGATCATCACGAGGATGGTGATAGATCCGGAAGGTTGGTGTACGATCGCTTTCTTAGGGTAGATGTGTCTTGAGTCTACAGTATGGAGACATCGGAGCAAGAGTATAGGTATTCATTGAGAATGAGAGTACTGAGTATGACCACCTCGAGCAGTCATAAGAAAGTCTACCTTCTCGTCGATGACTAGCTCGATGCTGCAGCTGTGTGTCTAGTTCTTTGACCTGAGGTATATCGATAGTTCACCTTGAGTGTGTTATAGTTTAACTATACCATAACACGATCTCCTAGCCATTCAAAACCCTAAGGTGTATGTTGGCTGTAGCATATTCATTGTAGGAACCAGATTGCACCAAGATGGGATCTATCAACCTCGGTAGATAAGAGGAGTAGTCCTATGATGATTGAAAAATCGAGTCCTTAAGCCCATAGCCATGGCAAAGTGAAATAATGGAAAAGAGTTTTCCATTGAGGTTTCACACAAGACTTGGATCGATCGATTGATTCATATGACTGATGTTGGGTTTGATGAGTTCACCTTAACCCTAATTCAGTCGGGACTCATGATAGAAGAACTCAATCATACAGGTAGCTACACAGAGAGGTTCATCTTCATTTCTGATGGGTTGCCACCATATGCTGCTAGGTGTCACTGATGAATTTTAGGAGCAATTAGAATGATCTTGATGATCAATCATTCTAATTGTTTGAATTAGAAGAGTTCTAGTCCATCGAAAGGAGTTTCGATGATGTCGATGATGAGATCACGATATGTCTCATTACCATACAGAAATGAACCTAACTGGGTCACACAAATAAGAGTTAGGGTCTGGATGTCATCAATCAAGCTAACCCAGCTCTATTGATTTGGATTAGATCCAATTAGGTTCAAAGAAATCATGCTAGCACATGATTGAGCCTAACTTTCTCCTCGTGCAATCTTTTTCATCTCGACTAAACTAAATGTGATTTGACTCACCTAGAGAATCTTGAGAAGGTTTCTCTCAGTCTGACTAGAGCCAGTCCAGCTCAAAAAAATTTTATCTTAATTTATGAGATGAATGTAAGACAACACCTGTCAATTTCTGTCATCTGCCATTTAGGTTTTAGGACATCGGTCAAACGTTGACTTATGGATCTTGAACTGAAGGCCACTTGGCAAGAAGTCATTGGAGAGTTTTTGTGGAGTGTCCACCTATTAATTTTACCCTTAAAGTGGGTGCCATAATCAGATATGGCGTGCACCCCAAGTGGATAAGGATAGAGTCCCATGAGATGAGGACTCTATGCCTTGATCGACTCAAACTGTTGGGCGCCAATCTCACTGTGTTTATCCAGTGTTGGCGCCAACAGTAGGAGGGTTTGGTGGGGTTCTTATCTGATATGATCAAATGACATTACTCCACCAATCAAAATTTTTCTAGAATTAATTAAAATTTTTTGATTGGTTGAATGATGTGGCACTGCGTGGCACTGCAGGGTCTATTTAAACCCTGTCTGTGCTTAGGATTTAGAGACTCTGCTCAATACCCAGAAAAAACCTAAAATCCCTCCACTTCTCCATGCCCCCTCTACTCCTCTCCCTCCCCTCTTCACGTCCAAGAGGTTGGACATCCATCTAGTGCTTGTCCAAGGCGTGGTGGCTCCCTGATCAGAAGGCTACAGAGATTTATCGAGAAGCTGCTGCTCCAGCTTCAGAAGATCTTTTGAAGATCTTCCAGATCAGATCCAGAACTAATTTTTGGAGTAGTGATTTGCAAGGAGAAGATGATCTAGATCTTGATTGAGTGGATATTGGTAAAGGCCAAGCGACTACGTGGCTATTTTTGAATCTCGGACATTGCTGTGATCATCTACAGGATAATCTAGTTACCCTAGAGGTATTTCTCTAATCTTCAAGTTTTAGATTTAATTTTAAATTAAATATTAGATAATAAAAATTAAATCTAATAGATCTTAGATCTAAAATATCATAGGATAATTTTTTTTTTTAATATTCTGCCCCAGATCTCATTAGATCTGGAAGATCCTACAAGAAAAAAGATGATTTTTCCCTTCAACTGGTATCAGAGCCAGGTTGATGGCTCTATTTCAGATCTAATTTAAATCTAATTTTTATTTTTATTTATCTAATATTAATAGATTTCAAATATCACATTAGATGTGATAGGATCTAAAATCAAAAAAAATTAAAATTAAATCTAAGTAGATCTAACATGTATGAGATGCATGACTAGACTAGGAATAGTTTAATCTATGAATAGTCTTATAGTTTTATATTTTAATATAATTAAAATATAAATTAGATCTAATTTATTTTCTAATTTTTTGATATTATAAATATTATATTCAGATCAAAAAATAAAAAATAAAATTTAATTAATTCATAAGATTGATCTGTTGCATGCCTAGACTAGTTATAGAATTGTTCTAGTAACTGTCTAGAATAGATTTTATATTGAATAGTTCAATTTAAATCTTATTTTTTAGATATTACATGTGATGTATCAGATCTGAAAGCATACTAATTAGATCAGATTTTAATACATGAGATGTATGCAAAGCATGTATAAGTTAGATCTGAAATTATATATGTGATATGTAACTTAGATCTAACTAGTTTTGTAGTTAAATCAATATTTCTGATTAAGATGTTCCTCATGACCGTCCGGTCATAAGAACAAAGTAGAGTTTAAGACCCTCTCCTCTCATTCAATGGGGTGTTCTTATGGCGTGTAGGGGTGCTGCGCGTTCATCCTTAATCAGAAATCAAACTTACTTTTTTGTAAAACTTTAGATCCTGAAATTCTAAGATTTATTTACATATTTTATTTATGAACCCAAGATTTAATTAATAAATTAAGCTTATGAAATTAAATTAAGTCTAAAATTGAGAATTTCAGATCTAAGTCATTTTCATAAAATTGAGTTCGGGCTTGGATAGCTCAATTAGGTCTAGCGGTTGATCAAATCGACTCAAAAGTTGGTTAGATGGGATCATGAAAGCTAATAATTGACCAGCCTAATAGGATTAAGTCTAGGTCAAGGTCGAATCACATTTAGATGTGACTCGATCAAGTTAAGACCTAATTTAGCTCAGTGGTTAGAGCCTGAATTGTAGACTAATCCAATTGGTTCTGGTTTGACAATTTGGTGTCTAAGATAAGTTGGACAGATGCGACCGACTAATTTTTAATTGGGAGCTACTCGACTCGAATGCGTTCTTATCAAGCTAATGGCATATCCCTCCCACCGGTCTCACTTACCTAGCCATATGTGTCGACCCAGTTCTGATTTGAGGTGACTAACAATTCGAGCTAACCTATGCCACTAGGTTAGTCATAATTGTTATGACTATGTCAAGTCAAGTTTAATGAGACCTAAATTAAATCTTCCTAAGAAAATATTAAGTATAAGGTCTTCCACAATTATGGATGTGCGGGCCCTTCTCGGGGTTAATTGTTCTCGATTGGTTACAGTGGCTCAGTTGCACCGAAAAGACGCAACCATATCTATTAGGCATTGGATGCTACGGATTAGAGGATGGGTTATGCTCAATATTTCGGATACGGTGAGGGACTCAATCAGGAATCTAGTTCGTGCAAATGGTGGGTCTGACTTAACTAAGGATTAGAGCAATATTCTGGGTATGGTGAGCTTCATAAATTAGAGACCAAGTTTTGGGTGCACCATGATTAGAGAATCATTGGACAAGAGTTGTCCACTCATCGGTTGACCCATCATCAATAACTGTTAGGTGAGGTGGTGAGCCAGTCGGTGAGACTGCACCACCCACTAGAAATCACTAATCATGAAAATTTTTACATCTCTACCTAGGGAGTATAGGGATATGAGAAAATAGTGAAAGCCTAATTTGTTTAAAAATAAAATCTTTAAATAAATTGGTTAAGTCTGATTATAAAATCTAACTAGAAACTTTTGACTCTCTAAAGGAAACATATCTGCGTCCAACCCCCTGACCAAAATACTAGACACCGACAGATTGACTGGACCTAATTTCAAGGACTGGTTGAAGAACTACAGAATTATTTTGGGTTCCAAAAAACTAACTCATGTCTTGGACTAGGACCCACCTGCCATACCAGCACGTCTGACTGCTGAACAGAGAGCGTCTCTGAAAAAGTGGACGGATGATGATAACAAAGCCAAGTACTACATGTTGGGTGCCATGTCTGATGACTTGCAATGCCAACATGAGAACATTATGACTACCCGCCAAATGTTGACTCACCTACAAGAGTTGTTTGGTGAACAAAGTCGCGCAGCCAAGTATCAAGTCTGCCAAAGACTTTTTAAGGCTAAAATGCGTGATGGGCAGTCAGTCCAAGATCATTGTTTCACAATGATCAAGGACCTTGAGGAGCTTGAGAAGCTCGATGTCATCTTAGACAGGAATTTTTAGATTGATGTGATCCTTCAATCCTTGTCTGATGCATATAGTCAGTTCATCATGAACTTCCATATGCATAAGATGCAGTGTATCTTGACTGAGTTAATGAACATGTTGGTTACGGTTGAGCTTTCTTTGAAGAGTTCAAAAGGCTCAGTCCTTACTGTAGAACAGACTTCTTTCAAGAAAAAATCTTTTGAAAAGAAGAAAAAGTCTACGAAGAAGCAGAAGGTGGATGGAAAAAAGAAGAAGATGGAACCGAAGAAGAAGGCTGCTGAAAAGAAAAAATATTTCCACTACAATTCAGACGGCCATTGAAAGCGGAACTGTCCTCAATACCTGGCCACCCTGAAGAACAAGAAAGATGATTCTCCTGGAGGAATGCTCATTATAGAATCTAATCTTATGGTTTTCTCTGCATCCAGTTGGGTACTTGACTATGGTTCTAGTGCTCATTTGTGCACTTCTATGCAGGATCTTGAGGAGAGCAAGAGGTTGAGGGATGGAGATATGATCTTATACGTCAGAAATGGAGCAAGAGTTGCTGCTGTGACTGTGAAAACCTATCCTCTGTGATTACCGTTAGAATTAGATTTAGTTCTTAGAGATTGTTATTATGTGCCTGCAGCAAGCAGAAATTTGATTTCTATTTCATGTTTAGCACAAGAAGGCTATATGATTAGCTTTAATAAGAACCATTGTAACATATTTTATGAAAATAATAAAGTTGTAAATGATTTTCTTATTAATGATCTCTATCAGCTACATATTGATGTATCTGTATTTAATATTGAGCAAAATGTGAATGCCATGGGAATTAAAAGACCTAGAGATAGTCTAAATGATAGGTATCTATGGCATCTAAGGCTAGGTCATATAGCGGAAGATAGGGTTAATAAATTGAAGAAATTCAGGCTATTAAGTCCCGTTGACTTTCGAGTCATATCTAATTTGTGAATCATACCTTCAAGGCAAAATGACCAAGCTCCCTTTTACAAGACATGGGGAAAGGGCCACAGACCTACTTGCTCTAGTACATACAGATGTGTGCGGCCCATTTGATGTGCTGGCTAGAGGCAACTATGTCTACTTCATTACTTTTACCGATGATATGTCTAGGTACGGATATATGTTCTTAATGAAATACAAGTCTGAAGCTTTTGAAAAGTTCAAAGAATTCAGGCATGAGGTAGAAAACAAACAGGAAAGCTCATTAAGGTTCTTCGATCAGATCGAGGAGGTGAATACCTTAGTCGGAAGTTTCTAGACTATCTTAAGGATAATGGCATAGTCTCTCAATGGACTCCACTTGGAATGCCACAATTCAACGGGATTTCAGAATGGAGGAACCAGACTCTATTAGATATGATCCATTCCATGATGAGCTTCACGGATCTCCCTGAGTTTCTTTGGGGATATTGTTTCATGACAGCAATATATGTATTGAATAGAATTTTCTCTAAAATCGTTCGTACCACACCGTATGAGATATGGCATGGTAAGAAGCCAAGTCTGAGTCATCTCAGAATTTGGGGTTGTCTGGCTCATGTCAAGAGATAGCAGCGGACAAGTTAGAGTTCAGATCTTTCAGAGCTCGGTTTATAGGATATCCTAAAGAGTCATTAGGATACTATTTCTATGTTTCAGAAGATCACAATATGATTGTGAATCGACATGCTATTTTTCTTGAAAAATAGTTTATCCAAGATAGTGGCATTGAAAGAATAATTAAGCTCAAGGAGAATATCTCCCAAGAGCAACAAGCTAAAGAACCTGAGGAACCCAATCAATTAGAACCAGTCCTAACACAACCTCTTCCACCTCGTAGATTGACTAGGGTTTTTCGTCCTCCTGAAAGGTACTTAGGTACTATACAAGAGGAAGTAGAGAAAATGTTCCTCATAGAAAATGTGGCTCATGGTGATGACCCCAAGACCTATGATGAGGCGATATCATATATCGACTTCGAGAAATGGTTAGAGGCAATGAGATCAAAAATTGACTCGATGCACTCAAACTAAGTCTGGATCTTGGTAGATCCACCTGAAAGTATTGTACCTATTAGGTGTAAATGGATCTTCAAGAGAAAGATAGGTGCAGATGAAAATATGGAGACATTCAAGGCTAGGCTCGTAGCGAAAGGTTATAGTCAGCGCGAAGGCATTGACTATCAGGATACTTTTTCATCCATAGCCATGCTAAAATCCATCTGCACAATGCTTGTTGTTGCAGCCTATTTCAATTATGAAATATGGCAGATGGATGTGAAAATGGTGTTCTTAAATGGATATCTTGAGGAAGATATCTATATGGAACAGTCGCTTAGTTTCACATCCAGTGATAATGATCACAAGATCTGCAAGCTGCAAAGGTCCATTTATGGACTTAAGCAAGCATCTCAGAGTTGGAATACTCGTTTCAATGATGTGATCAAAATATTTGATTTCATCAAGAATGAGGAGGAACCATGTGTGTTCAAGAAGGTCGGTGGGAGCACAGTTGTCTTCCTCGTAGTGTACGTGATGACATCCTCCTGATTGGGAATGATATTTTCATGTTGACCTCAGTCAAAATATGGTTGTCTAAGGAGTTCTCTATGAAAGATCTAGGAGAGGCATCCTTTATACTGGGTATTAAGGTCTATAGAGATAGACCAAATAGAATGCTGGAACTTTCACAGAAGATATACATAGAGGAGGTGCTAAAAAGGTTTAGCATGAAAAACTCCAAAAGAGGTTTAGTACCTTTTAGACATGGCATTCATCTCTCCAAGAAGATGTGCCCTAGCACACCTGAGGAGATTGAATGCATGAGCAAGATCCCTTATGCTTCGGCAATAGGGAGCCTCATGTATGCCATACTATGTACACGATCTGATATAGCCTATGTTGTGAGTGTCACAAGCAGATATTAGTCGAATCCAGGTGAAGAGCACTGGACTTCTGTGAAATGTATCCTTAAGTACTTGAGAAGGACTAAGGATATATTTCTTGTCTTTGAGAATAGAGAACTCCAGGTTCAAAAATTTACAGACTCAGACTTTATGTCTGATATAGATGATCAAAAGTCGACATCTGAAAGTTTGTTCATTTGCAATGGTGGTACAATTAGCTGGAAGAGTTCCAAGCAGACGGTGATTGCTGATTCCACCATGGAGGTAGAATATATTGCTGCATCAGAAGATGCGAAGGAGGCATTCTGGTACAAGAAGTTTGCCACAGAGCTTAGAGTGATGTCATCGGATGCCATCCCTCTTTACTACGATAATAATGGCACCATAGCCCTAACTAAGGAGCCAAGGTCTCATTAGAAGTTCAAGCACATCAAGCTGCGATTCCATCTGATCCGTGATTACCTCAAAAAAGGTTATGTCAAGGTTAAGAGAGTCGACTCCACAAACAATGTGGCAGATCCACTGACAAAACCATTAGGCCAGTAGAAGATTGAAGTCCATCTTGAGAAGATGGGACTTAGATATATTGCCAATTGACATTAGGTCAAGTGAGAGTTTGTTAGATGTGTGCCCTAGATGCCAGATTGGCTGATACATTCCTGTACAAATCTAAGGATAAATTTATAATTTTGACTATAAATAAATAAAAAGGTTATTCTACTATCACATTGCGTACATTATGTCTGTGATACATTCTTTGAGTTAGTAGGAATGTTAATTCATATTTTCAAGAGTTAAAAATTTAAGGCATGAATTTACATAACTAACTCATAAACGGCTCCTGACCATAGGATCATCACGAGGATGGTGATCGATCCGAAAGGTTGGTGTACGATCACTTCCTTAGGGTAGATGTATCTTGAGTCTATGGTGTGGAGACACCGGAGCAAGAGTATAGATATTCATTGAGAACGAGAGTACTGAGCATGACCACCTCGAGCAGTCATAAGGAAATCTACCTTCTCGTCGATGACTAGCTCGATGCTGCAGCTGTGTGTCTAGTTCTTTGACCTAAGGTACATCGACAGTTCACCTTGAGTGTGTTATAGTTTGACTACACCATAATTTAGTCTCCTAGCCATTCAAAATTCTGAGGTGTATGTTGGCTGTAGCATATTCATTGTAGGAACCAGATTACATCAAGATGGGATCTATCAACCTCGGTAGATAAGAGTAGTCCTATGATGATTGAAAGATCGAGTCCTTAAGTCCATGGCCATGGCAGAGTGAAATAATGAAAAAGAATTTTCCATTGTGGTTTCACACAAGACTTGGATCGATCGATTGATTCATATGACTGATGTTGCGTTTGATGAGTTCACCTTAACCCTAATTCAGTCGGAACTCATGATAGAAGAACTCAATCACATAGGTAGCTGCATTGAGAGGTTCGTCTTCATTTCTAATGGGTTGCCACCATATACTGCTAGGTGTCACTGGTGGATTTTGGAAGCAATTAGAATGATCTTGATGATCGATTATTCTAATTATTTGAATCAGAAGAGTTCTGATCTATCGAAAGGAGTTTTTATGATGTCGGTGATGAGATCATGACATATCTCATTACCATACGAAAATGAACCTAACTGGGTCACACAAACAAGAGTTAGGGTCTGGATGTCATCAATCAAGCTAACCCAACTCGATTGATTTGGATTAGATCCAATTAGGTTCAAGAAAATCGTGCTAGCACACGATTGAGCCTAACTTTCTCCTTGTGCAATCTTTTTTATCTCGACTGAGCCAAATGTGATTTGACTCACCCAAAGAATCTTGAGAAGATTTCTCTCAGTCTAACTAGAGCCAGTCTAGCTTAGAAAAGTCTTGTCTTAATTCATGAGATGAATTTAAGATAACACCTGCTAATTTCTGTCACCTGCCATTTCCATTTTAGGACATCGGTCAAACGTTAACTTATGGATCTTGAACTGAAGGCCACTTGGCAAGAGGTCATTGGAGAGTTTCTGTGGAGTATCCACCTGCTAATTTTACCCTCAAAGTGGGTGCCATAATCAGATATGGCATGCGCCCCAAGTGGATAAGGATAGAGTCCCATGAGATGAGGACTCTATGCCTTGATCGACTCAAACTGTTGGGCGCCAATCTCACTGTGTTTATCCAGTGTTGGCACCAAAAGTAGGAGGGTTTGGTGGGGTTCTTATCTGATATGATCAGATGATATCACTCTATCAATCAAATTTTTTTCAGAATTAATTAGAATTTTCTGATTGGTCGAATGATGTGGCACTACGTGGCACAACAGGGTCTATTTAAACCCTGTCTGCGCCTAGGGTTTAGAGACTCTACTCAATACCCAGTAAAAGCCTAAAATTCCACCACTTCTCTATATCCCCTCTGTTCCTCTCCCTCCCCTCTTCATGTCCAAGAGGTTGGGCGTCCATCTGGTGCTTGTCCAAGGTGTGGTGGCTCCCTGATCAGAAGGCTGCAGGGATTTATCGAGAAGCTGCTGCTCCAGCTTCAGAAGATCTTTTGAAGATCTTTCAGATCAGAGCCAGATCTGATTTTTAGAGCAAAGATTCACAAGGAGAAGATGATCCAGATCCTGCTTGAGTGGATACCGATCAAGGCCAGACAACTACGTGGCTATTTTTGAACCTCGAACATTGCTGCGATCATCTACGGGGTAATCTAGTTATCCTAGAGGTATTTCTCTAATTCTCAAGTTTTAGATTTAATTTTAGATTAAATATCAGATAATAAGAATTAGATCTAATAGATCTTAGATCTAAAATATCATAGAATAATTTTTTTTTAAAATATTCTGCCCCAGATCTCATTAGATCTGGAAGATCCTACAAGGGAAAAGATGATTTTTTTCTTCATACGGGTGATATGTAGGAGTACATTTTACTGAGCGAGACCACTTCTGGAGCACTCTGCTATCAAGGGTTGCTCTGATGGGATATAGATATATGTGGCTCTCTGTCCTGAGGCTGCCTTGGTGACTTGCAAGCAACTCACTGTACTTTGGTGTCGGACTATCCAAATTTTTAATTTAGTGACGAAAAGTTTTTGGATACAATCAAGTACTTATGAAGTCTGAGTGCGAGTCAAGATGAGATTGACCACTCCAAGTAAAATTAGAGATGATGCATCATTATATTTCAATTTAGCAAAATTTTGATCAAAATAGTCCTAGTGAGGAGTCACAAGATTTTTAAGATTGAGATACAATGTGGACCACTCATCCTGGATTGACAGTTTAACCAAAAGTCATCCTTGAGCATCGAGTGTCAAAAGAATGAATTATATGATAACTATATCCACATGAATTTTAGAGTATTGCTAGACATACATTCGGTCTATTCAGATATCGGATCTCATTGCTAGATGATTACATCGATTAGTAAAAGAATTGTTCTTATACTACCAGCTTAGGTTCGAACCTATGGGATCACACACATAGAAGTATCTGTTTGATTAAATGGTTGATCGATGATTATAAATCATTGAAGGATTTAATTATCAATTTGATTGATGATTAATCCTATGCAAAGATTATAATAAATTATTTATTAATATTAATAAATTAGAAAAATAATTAATTAACAATATGATTGTTAATTGACTCAATTTCATTGAGCCATGGGGATTGGATTAGATCTAATTGAATTGGATTCAATTAGATTGGTTTTGGATTGATTGGATGCATCCCTATTGAATAATAGGACTTGTTTCAATTGATCTCAGAGATGCAAAATCGAATTCTAACTTTAATATGAATCAATTATTTTATATATATTTTTGATTGAATCAAACTCTATTGGATAATAAGTTTGATTGGATCAAGTCCTATTATCAAATAGCTTCCCTAATATCCATCAAGTATCAATCCCTGGATCAATGAAGTTTTAATCTAACTAATTACAAATTCAATTGGAGCTTAATAATTGAGCTAGGATCCAATTAGTTAGTTTGTTATAACTAATTTCTAAGTTAGTTAGGATTGGGTCTAAGAATTAGTTATAATTTGATCAAGATCTTGAATCTTATTTGGAATATGACTAAATCCAAACCCCCCATGTGCTATTTAAAATCTCTCATGCCCCATACCTCTCTATCGTGAAAAAATCTCATGCCCCACCAAAGGAGCCACGTCCTCCCCGGTCTATCGTGAAAAAGAAAGTGCATTTTCTCCTCTTTTGGTCGCTAAAAAGAAAGGAGGGGTGTCCAACTTCTTCCAGATTTTTTTTTTATTTTTTTAGGATAAAAATTAGATTAAATCTAATTTTTAATATAAAAATTTAAAGAAAAAATATCAAAAAAATTTGGTTGGACGTTTGGGGCTTTTTGGAGTTCTAGATCAAGAAAGAAGATGGATCTTCTTTCTTGTGCGCAGCCTTGAAGAAGAAGGAGTTCTTCTTCTAAATTTTTTTTTATTTTTTTAAGATAAAAATTAGATTAGATCTAGTTTTTAATATAAAAATTTAGAGAAAAAAATATTAAAAAAATCTGGTTGGGCGTAAGGGACTTCCTAGAGTTATAGATCAAGGAAGAAAAAGGAAGAAGAAGAGAGAAGAACGGTTCTTCTTTTGGATCTCTCTTTTGATTTTTTTTAGATCTCAAAATTTTATCTAATTTTTAACATAAGAAATTAGATTAGATCTAATTTTTATCATAAAAAATTAGAGAAGAAAAGTACTTCTTAAGGGCATGAAAGAAAGAGAGAAAGGTTCTTTCTTATGCGTGGAAAATTGAGAAGAATGGGTTTTTCTCTTGATCTCTATTGTAGAGATCAAATGCATGGATCCAGAAAGAAAAAGAGAAAGTCTCCTTATTCTCCATCTTCATTTTGTTCATCTTAGATCAGCCAAAAGATAGTGTCTTTGCGAGCTAGCACTCCCGGAGAGATCGATCAGCACAAGGACTTCGTCTGGATACCTATAGAGGTCGGATGTATGTGCGACTGTCAAGCATCATGAAGAACCATCTACTACAGATTTCAAATGTAGTGATCTACTATTTGCACTTAGGTATGAGGTTTTGATCTCAATTAATATTTAGATGTGATCTAAATATAAATTAGATATATTCTATACTTGCTGAATTTTAGATTTCAGATGTGCATACATGCATATTAGTTTATGTCATAGATCTTGTATAGTGATTTAGATTTGATCTATACATGTATTGTAGATTAAATTATTTAATCTATGTATGTTCTACTGTAAAATTTTAAAAATGCATACACATCACCCATCACGCTTCTCTTCAAATCCTATTTAACAGATAAGCTGTAGTTAATAAAGCATGTCCTCAAAATAATAAGGGTAAGTCAGTGTAGCTCATCATGGATCGGATCATATCCAATAAGATCCTATTTCTCCTTTTTGATATCCCGTTGAGTTAAGATATACCAGGAGGAGTCCACTAAGAGGCTATGCCATTTTTCTTGAGATAATTCAAAAATTCTCCACTAAGGTATTCTCCTCTTCGATTTGATCGAAAAATCTTAAGAAGTTTTTCTGTTTATTTTTTTACTTCATGTTTAAATTTTTTAAACTTTTCAAAGACTTCAGACTTGTGTCTCATAAGAAACACATACCCATACTATGAATAATCATCGATAAAAATTATGAAATACTGATAACCACTCTTGGCTTGCACATCGAATGGGCCACATATATTAGTATGTATCAGGACAAGTATCTCCATAGCCCTCTCTCCAGTTTTTCTTAAAGACAGGATTCACAAACTGGATATGACTCAAAATTAATCAAGTTAAGGATACCATCCATTTTCAATTTATTTATCCTATCCTCTTCAATATGGCCAAGCCTGGGGTGCCACAAATACTTGTGGTTAACGTTATTTCTAGGTCTTTTGGTCCCTACAGCACTTATTGTTTGCTTATTAATATTCACACTCACATCAACATGTAGGTGATAAAGATTGTCAATCAAAATACCACTTACAATTATTTTTTTCTCAAATAAATCAAATAATAGTTTTTATAGAAATTAAATATGTAATCTTCTTGTGCTAGCACAGAGATAAAAATCAAATTTCTATTAGCTATAGGTACATAATAATAATCTTTTAAAACTAATCTAAATTCTAACAATAATCGAAGAGGGTAGATCCCTACAATGACTGCAGCAACTCTTGCTCTATTTCCGACTCGAAGGACTATTTCTCCTTCTTTCAACCTTCTACTTTCTATCAAACTCTACATAGAAGTACATACATGAGCACTTGAGCCAATGTCTAATATCCAACTAGAAGTAGAAGAAATCATTAAGTTAGATTCAATAATGAGCATATTAGACATACCTTTTGAAGGTGTATCATCCTTCTTAGACTTTAGGGTTTTCAGATATAATGGACAATTCCACTTTCAATGGTCGTTAGCATTATAGTGGAAACACTTTTCTTTGACTGCAGCCTTCTTTGAAGTATCCATCTTTGGCTTTTTCTCCTTCTATTTCTTCATAGGTTTCTTCTTTTTCTTCCAGATAGACTTTCTTTTGGAGGAAGATATCTACTCCACAGCAAGAATATTACTCTTTGAACTCTTCAAGGTTCTCTCAGTCGTAACCAACAAATTGATCAATTCGGATAAAGTAGAATCAATTTTGTTCATATGGTAGTTTAGGATAAACTAACTATATGAACTGGTCAAGGATTGCAGGATCAGATCTACTTGTAATTCCTTCTACATGCTCATACCCAGCTTCTCAAACTCTTTAAGGTCCTTGATCATTGTCAAACCATGATCATGAACTGATTGGCCTTCATGCATCTTAAAATTAAAAAATCTCTTCGATACTTCAAAATACACTGTGCAGCTCTGCTCACTGTATAACTCTTGTAGGTGAGTAATCATAGCCCTGGCAATAGGCATGTGCCCATGCTAACTTTGCAACTCATTTGATATTGAAGTCAGTATGTAGCATTTTACTCTATTGTCATCATTCGTCCATTTATCTAGTGCAGCCCTTTGGTTAGCACTTGGATGGCTTAGCACAGTTAGGGGGTGCTGGTCAAGAATATATCCTATTTTCTTAGAGATCAAGACTATCTTGAGATTTTTGAGTCCATCCTTATAGTTCAATCTGGTCAGATGGTTGGACTCTAAAATTCAAGCTAAAGGGTTTGAAGCTGACATTGTTAATCTGTGAGAGTAGAGATTCAAGTTAGACGTTTGTAATTTAATTTCATTTGATCTAGGGACTTTAAGAATCAAATGGACTCTCACTATTTTCTCGGATCTCTCACACTCCCTGGTAGAGAAATGAAAATTCTAACATGACTTAGGATTTCTAGTAGGTACTATGGTCTCACTGATTTATATGCACCTCACCTAATAGTTATAGGTAGCATAATAAACCAATAGGTGAAAAACTCTTATCCAATGCTTTTCAAGCATGTTGCAGTGACTCACTCTCTAAGTCATATAGGCTTATCTAATAGTTATTGATCACACTTCTTAGTTAAATCAGATCCACCGTTCACAAGCATGTGTGAAGCTATCACTGGCTCCCTCACCTAATAGTTATTGGACACAATTCCATCCTCACCCTAGAGCAACTCTTTGCTAATAAAGTGGTTAAGTCTTTCTGATGCAACTAAACCACTGTGATTAGCCGAGAATAATCAATACCAGTAGGACCCCGGCACATCTACAACGGTGGAAGATCACTAGACTTCATATTTGTAGGAAAGTTTGAATTTAGGTCTCATCTTAATTAGTCATAGCTATTATGACTAATCCTAAAGGCATGGACTAGCTCGAATCATTAAGCAACCACATCAAGATTAATCAATCAAATTGGCCAGGTAAGTGTAAGATCGGTGAGAGTCCCCCGTTGCTTTCCTTAGACACCAATAAATTGGTCAGATCAGTGAACGAAATCAATTAAATAAATACCTCTGTTTAGGTTGAACTAAAATACTTTTCTTAGATACTAATAGATCAATTAATTTTGAATAGATTAGCTTGCGTAACTCAAACTCGAGCCATTAAGCCAAATCAGATCTTTGAGATAATCCATCCAACATATAGCTATTAATCGATGTGATCAATCTATAACTAGTGGATTGATCTCTAGCACTCTTGACCTAATCTTAATCAACTCTTAATTGGGTTGGGTTAATCGCTCATCTCGATTGAGCCCTACTATATACTGATCGATTACCCAAAGGCAATCAAATTACTAGACCTAATTGAACCATCCAAATCCTCATATTTTATGCATAAGATTAAGATTTTAAATTTTCAATTTCAGATCTTTAATACTTAATTTTAGATCTTTAATTTATAATTTCATATCTTTAATTAAGTGCATTATGAATATGAGATGGTTTAGATGTCGAAACTACTTTCAGATCTAAACTAACAATCTATGTATCTCATAAATAAACATAAAATCAGATCTAAATATGATCAAATATATCACATATATTTATCAAAGATTAGATCTAACATGAAAACACTTTTTTAATTAGGGATCAATATCGATATAGGACAATATTTTCAATATAAGGGGCAAATCTTATGCCAGAATAATGTTATATTATATCGATGTAGATCCAATTAGGTTAAGTTTTAAATATGATTCAAAATAAAAAAATTAATCCTTAAAAATTCTTTTTAGATCTAGATTAATCTAATTAAATCAGATTAAATTTAATCATGCATATCAAAAATTATGGCTTTGATACCACTATTGGAGTTGGGTGATTTTAGCATGCAGATTTTTTTTCATCTCATGAAAACATAGCGAAAAGCATAGATTAAAATTTTTAACCTATTACATATCCTAGATCTCACCTAGTATCATCTAAAAGGAATCTAACATGTATGATTAATTTCAATTTATAGATCTAAAAATCAAAAATTAAGAAGGATTATAAACTTACCTGAGATCGCTATCTACTTGCAAGCCAGATCTAGATTGATTGCAGGTTCTGTTTGAAGCCATGTATGCATCTGACCTCTATAGGTATTCACATAGGGTTAAGCAAACTTGAAGCTTTCTAGATCATCGAGGTACTAGACTCTTTCAGATCTGCTTCATTTGATTAGATCTCATCGTAGAAGAAGATAGCACGAACATCTTCATGTAGAACCTCGAAGAAGAAGCTAGAAAAGAATCCTTTCTCTTCTTCTCTTTTTCTCTCTAATTTTCTCTCTCTCTTTGGGTGTGGGATCTGATGGAGGAGTGCTTGGGGTATCCTAGAGGTGGGGCACCCCTATTTATAGGCAAAGGGGGTGACCACATGAAGTCCACATCCAAACCAAAAGGAGTCCTACTCCTATTTGAATTCCTATGCCATAATCCAAATCTAAACCCCTTTTAAAAGTCCTAATCTAATTCTAAATCAGTTAGGATTGAGTTAATTCCAAAAGAGAGAAGAAGAGAGAGTCTTAGGAGAATATTGGCTCCCCTTCTTCTTATTGCATGCATAGGGAGAAGGGCACCACCCCTCTCTCTTTGTGAGCCAAAGAGGAGGGAGAATTCTAATCAAATTGGGACTCTCTTATCCTAATCTGATTAGGTGAGGTCTTGATTTAATTTGGATCTAATTCAAATCCAATTCGAAGCCAGATCAAGCCCAATTCGAGTCGAATTCGAAATCTAGCCAAACTAGGTTTGTAATCCAAGTCTTACTTGGATTGAAAAAATCCATTCAACTCAAATTAGATCAAGATTAATTAAATTAAATTAAATTAGATTCTAAACCCAAACTTGATCTTATCAAATTCAATTGCAACACCTACAATCAGGTTAAATTTGCTAACACTTAGCAAAACTTCTACTTGTAACTTTTACCAATCAATTTGAATTATCAATCCAATTGATAATTGGATCTAAATCTAATCAATTGACTTGGTCAACTCTTTTTGTGTATGATTCTATAGGTTCTATTCTGTCTAATAGTGAAACTTACAATGATCTCCATCAAAATAACATCAAAATTTTTTTTGATGGGTTAGAATAATTCCAATTCACCTCAAACTTGGATCACAGATCTGAAACGATCCAAGTGAGTTCTTACAATCCATCAGTGACACCAGTAGTATGTTATAGCAATCTAGCAGAACAGAATGTATAGAATCTCTAGATGTAGTTACCATATGATCTCTCTATCATGAGTCCCGACAGGACGAAGGTTATGGATAATAACTCGTCAAATCCTAGCATCCGTCATATGCCTAATCTAATTAGCTCGAGTCCAAAACATGATTTCGATAGAAATATTTTTTTCATCCATCACCTTATTGTGGTCATAGACTTATGAACTCAACTTCTTAGATTGCATAGGACTACTCTTCTGTCGAGGTCGATAGATCCCATCTTGATACTCTCCCTATTCCTATAATAGATCTACTGCAACCAAGATATACTATAAGGATCCAAATGGATAAGAGACTATGTTTATTTGTAGTTAAACTATAGCTATCTTATTGTGAGTATAGTCGAGGCACCTCAAGTCAAAGAATTACTCACACAACTACAGCATCGAGAAGTCACTGATGAGTGAGTAGACATCCATATGACTTCTCATATGATCATATTTGGTACCGTTATTCTTTAACAACCACATGTACTATCGCTCCAATGTCCCCACACTGTAGACTTGACTTGAGATTCATCTAAAAGTGAATCATGCACCAATCTAACTGGATCAATCACCATCCCCGTGAGTCAGGAGTAATTTGAAAATTAATTATATATGTCTTAAATTTTTAACTCTTGAGAATACATATCTTAAGCATTAATTCTTTAGATGATTCAAAGACACAATAACAAGAATGCATAAAAATCTGCTCATTTTATTAATTTGAATAATAAATGATTATAAATTTATGTCTTGAAATTATTATATTGTGTCAGCCAACAATTGGTTTTCCAGATCATACATCTAACAAGCCTATGTACCTTACTTGCACAATGTAATTAAAGTATGTTTCATATCTAGAGTTCTTAAGAGACTATCTTAATTCTATATTGATTCATTATTAACTAAAGAAGTAATTTATCTCATTTTCTAATGCACACCATAGTAGGAGTCAAATGCATGTGTAACGTCTTATAAATTATCTTATGTAACTTGCTTACTTAGTTTAGCATACCTACTTATATTTTTATTTTTTAAAGTATTTATAGTAGTGGATTTATTTAATATATGAATGGCAATTTTATGCTAAGCATGCTAAAGTTACTCTATTTGTTGTATATGTACTGAAATATGGGAGAAACTATCATAGCCTTATGCTAAGTCCTATAGTTAATGGACTATATAGTATAGAGTACAATTCTCTAGATCTATTTTGTTTTGCAACTGATGTTGGGGAAACATTAACAATATCTCCTATATATGGATTGTTGGCTCCATCATCAAATTCCTCACACACTAAAACAAGATCAATTGAGACATGTCCCATCACCTCCTCCTGCATCATTGCAACTTCCTTTGTCACTAAAAGCTAGTAGGTCCTGAGGAGTTAAACCAAAGGCTAAGGTTTATAAATAAAGCATATCAATTTAATAACCTATACAAGCATAAGAAATAATCAAACTTTCACTCTTCAACTAGAATAGCTAAATTCATTTGCTCAAGTTTGAAATGATATTCTATATTAGTAAAGGTTTTTTTTGGTTGAAATAAAAGGAAAAGATTTGAGTACAAATGATGGTCTTACCGTTATAATAGAATACAATCTTAATTTCCTTTTTTTCATCTTTCCCCTTCTCTTGTGAGATTTACTCTACCCTATTTTGTAAATATTATGTAAACTATCTTCTTTTCCTTAATAAACATTGTTGGGCCAAATTTGGTCTAGTATTGATGATATGTCCGATATCTGAAGATGTGGGAGACACCTAGCATTATGATATGGACAACCTAGGATGTGTGATCTATGCAGCAATGATGTCATCGGTAGATGACCGACCATATAAGGTCAAGCTTAGGATGTAAATTTTGTAGATGATTATAGGCCTTGTTCTTTTGACAACATCCAGGCCGAAGACCTTAGCAATCAAGAAGTGAGGGCTAACCTAAAGGATCCTCAAAGGCCCCTCATTTCTAAATGAGCTCATCAATGAGAAAGTCTTGGTCATGTGAGAAGTGAGGGCTAACCGCAAAGAACTCTCAAAAGCCTCTCAATCCTAAACGAGCTCAGCCAACGAGAAAGCTTTGGTTATGCAAGAAGCAAGGGCTAATTACGAAGGACCCTAGAGGCCCACAAATTCAAGCCATCTAGGTCGAAAATCTTGGTGACCAAGAAGCAAGGGCTAACCTAAAGGACCCTTGAAGGCCCCTCCTTCCTAAATGAGCTTAGCTAATGAGAAAGCCTTAGTCAAGTGAGAAGTGAGGGCTAACCACAAAGGATCCTTGAAGCCCACAAATATAAGCTAACGAGCCGAAGACCTCGATGATTAAGAAGCGAGGGCTAACCTGAAGAACCCTTATTCCTAAAACAAGCTTAGCCAATGAGAAAACCTTCATCATGCGAGAAGCGAGAGCTAACCATGAAGGATCCTCGAAGCCCTCATGCTCAAATACTCGAGTCAGAAGCCATGGATGTCTAAAAGTCAATGGCGAATCTAAAAGCTACTTATCAGCAAGAGTGGAGAAGTTTTTTTTCCTAACCTAGGGTGATGGATGCAATGGCGTTCAAAACAAATTAACATTACTACCTAAGACTATAGCACCTGAATAGGAAAAAAAAGAATATGGGCAAGTAAGTATCAATACCACATTTGAACAGATTGCTTAATTAAATTCTAAAGGTCAGACTGACCAATTACAATATTCACTCCACGGATAATGGATGACAAAACAAATATACATATATACATCAATATCATTGACCATCAAGACTCCTTGCTGGGACCATTCGCAACTTGAGAAGGGTCTTCGACAGTGAGATCCTATGTATATTCGATCAAAGGTGCCTCATCTTCAACATCATTGGGCTTGGGCACCCCAAGCTCACTTGGCAAAGGAACCTCAAGGAGGCCAATGTCAACTTCAAGAAAGGCTCATCCAAGCAAGGCCCTGCACTTTTTGAAGCTGATCTCATAGGCTGTAACAAAAGCTTTAACTATGTTGAGCATGACTTCGAGCTGTCTAGCAGCAATTCGGATTTTTGTCTACTTAACCTTATCTTCGATGGTGACGGTTGCCACCTCACCTGCTGCCACCTTCCAAGTGAGCTCCACCATCATTGATATCTCCTTGTCAACCTTTTCTTGGTCACATAAATCTCATTTCAAAGCCATGTGACTTTCTTTGTGGTACCCCACCTCACCTCTTTAGCTACCTTAGTTGATTCCACTAAGTGTTCCAAGATGGCAATTCTTCCCCGAGCCACGTAGAGCTCATTTTGGAGCCATGTAATTCTTTCTACGGCATCCCACTTAACCTCCTCAGCCACCTTGGCCAATCTTGCACAAGCTTTGGCCGATTGGGTTCTCTCTGAAGAATATAGCTTGTCAGCTTGCTTAATATTCTCCCTTAAGTGCTTCACCTCCACAAGAGCCTCGGTGCAAGCCTTCTCTCTTTCCAAGACCCATCATTCGGCCCTAGAGGCCCTCTTTTTGGCTTGACAAACTTGAATGCCAATAGGTCGAGCCGTGCCTTTCGATAAGGACTCAATGCAACTATGAATAAATAGGCATCTGCAAAATCCACAATGGCCCGACTACGTAGAAATAAGACAAGGGCGCAACAAAAATCAAAAGAGACATGGAGGAACTTTAGAGGTAAAAAGCTTTTTCATCAAGTAAAAAAGTTTATTTTTTACATGACTTGACAGATAAAATAGAAAAAAAAGGAAAGCAAAAGACTACAAGAAATTTAAAGCCTAAGTTAAGGCATCTACAACCTCAGGCTAGGGATCGACTAAGGAACTCAGAATAACGATCACCAACTGGTTAACCTCCTTGACAGGCGCTAGCATTGACAAAGGTGGCTTACCGACGACCACAAGCTTAAGCTATGGTAGTGCCTTGATGGCCATAACCTTCAGCTATGATTGCTTTTTGGTGGCCACGGGTTCCGATGGGGGTTGATCATCATCAGCTTCTTTTTCCTCATCCAAAAAGAATAAATCCAACTCCAAAAAGTGAGCTGATATCTTCTGGTGATTTTCTATCTAGTAATAAAGGCTTTCTCATCGAACTTGACCTTCCCAATAGTAAAGACCTCTGATGCAGGAAAGGCCTCCACCACCAAATGACCCGCCTCCATGATTTGGCCCTCCGCATTCTCCATCTTTTCTCTACCTCGGCAACCTTCGCTTGTGCTGCCCAGCACCTCTTTTTTTCTGAGTCCAGCTTAGTCCCAGCCTTGACCTTGGATGCCACAGCCTCCTCCTGCAGTACATTAGCCTTTTCTAGTACCTCTTTAAGATGCTTGGCTTCCGCTTCAGATGCCTCTGCTACCGATTGGACCTCCATCGTGGCTAAGTCTGCCATTTCGTGCTTCTTGTGTGCATCAGTGACCTCCAAACAAGCCATCCTTATTGAATTAGTGAAAACTACAATATAATGGCCTAACTATGCATGCAAGAAAAAGCGGGTTAGATGTAGAAGTACATGCAAAGAGCGGATTAAGGAAAAACTTACTTGAACAAATGAGGTTATTGCCTCTCTTTGTTGGAGGTTCAAACTCAGACCCTCCATCCTTTCAAGATCATTCGAGAGAAGCATCCCCTGAAGCAGGTCACGAGCAACCCTCTGGTTCTCTAGGGTAGAATCAGACAGCAAAATTGAAGATGTGCCCAGTCCTTGGTCAGCCGAGATGGTAGCTAAGAGAAAATCTAGAAAATCTCATCTCCTAATAAGATGTGCATGCTAAAATTTTGAAAAAAAATCTGACAGCAAAAATATTTTAGATCTGATTAAATCTAATTTAATCTATTATGCACACATTAGATCTAATCTAATGCTACCCTTAGATCTATCACATGCATGATTTAGATGCTGAAAATAAAATCAGATCTAAATAAGAGACCAATACCTTTGTGCGGATAGCTGAACTCCATAATCCGATGATCATGGATGCCTGATGAGGTCCTAACAGAACCGCACAAATATCCGATCTCTACGGATATTCACTTGGGATAGATCTAGATTGCTCTACTCAGATCTGGATCCTTTTTCTCGAGAGGATCTCCACATGCTCTCAATCTGAAAATTTAGATCACGATCAACTCTTGATTGTATCAAAATCTATACGTGATCGCGCAGCCTTCCCTTTCTTCTTGGTGTAGATTGGAACCACCACACTTGATGCTCCAGATGGGAATGCCCAACACCTTTGGGCATGCTAGACTAGGGGGCATGTGAGAGGAGAGGGAGAGGGTTGGTGTGGAAGAGGGCTACGACTTCTTTAGGTGGGGCATTGAGATCAAAAATTACATAGGGCTCATGGAAAAATTCTGCCCTTTGAATAGAACCGTCCACCCAAGAGTCCCTTCTTAGCCTATCAAGTTTAAACTTGAATTAGGTCTTATCACATAAGAGCATTAGGAGCAGAAGAACTCATGATCTGAATTTTTCTCATAAAAATTTAGATCTCTCCATGCATAAAAAATTATGGCGCTCCCCATTGGATCTCATCCAATGGTTGTCATGCGTCTAACTCCAAATATAACACCAAATAGATAGGGGTGTGACGTGCCCCTACTCCCCTTATCCAAGCATTTGAGCCTCTCTGAAGATCATGCCAAGGAGAGAAGAAATAGGGGCGTAGCTCCTATCCTATCTTATCTAGTGTTGGTGCCAAAGATGGATAAGGCTGGATGCCTTAAAGTAGAAGGACTCTTCCTTCTGGCACCTATTTTTGATTTTCTCTGTAACTTTTATATAGAAAATAAATTGAGAGCATTTGACTCGGTCAAGCCTATCTAATAGAGAGTCCAAGTCTAAGAGGATTTAGGTTTAACCATATGCTAGCATAGTTTTTCTAAACCCAATAGGATTTCTTCAAATTCTAACCTAATTGAGTCTCTATGAGCCCTATTAAATAATCCAAGATCAAATATCCTTGTTGTGTGACTCCATAGGTTCAATTCTATTTGATAGTAAAATATATTATAATTTTTATTACTAATATCATTGAAATCCTTTTTAATGGATTGAAATATTTTTACTTCAGCCAATTAAGAATTATTGATCATCAAAATAATTTTTAATTAGTCTCACGATCCACCTGTGACACCTAGTAGTACGTAGTGGTAATCCAGTAGAACTAAATAGCAATTTTTTAGGTACAGTTATCATGTGATTCGATTCTTCTATCCTGAGTCTTGATAAGATAGAGATTAAGGATAATTATTAAACCCAATTCTTGTCACATATTAGAATCAATCGACTTAAGTCTGATGTGAAATCTTATGAAAATACCTTTCCATCATTCATATTGTCATGGCCATTGACTTAAGGAATCAATGTCATGATCTATATAGGACTACTCTTCATTTACTGAGGTTGATAGATCTCATCTAATGCATATCCTATTCCTACAATGAGTCTACTATAGCCAACATACACCTCAAGACTCTGTATGGCTAGAAGACCAAGTTATGGTGTAGTCAAGCTACAGTAACCTCACTATGAATAGCTAAGACACCGCAAGTCTAAGAACAAGACACGCTACTATAGCATCGAGTTACTCACTGACGAGAAGGTAGACATCCTAGTGACTACTCGTATTTGATCATGCTCAATATCCTTATTCCTAACAAGCACTTGCACCTCGCTTCGATGTCTCCACACCATAGATTCAAGACCCATCTATCCTAAAGAAGCGATCGTGCACCAATCTATCTTAATTAAGCACCATCCTTATGATGATCCTATGATCGAAAGTAATTTATGAATTAATTATAATGGCACATGTCTCAAATTTTTAACTCTTGAGAATATATGTCATTATACCCATTAACTCAATGGATGATCCATAGACACTTAATAACACAGATATAAATAAAAATAAATCTAATTTTATTAATTTATAGTTAATATTATAAAATATGTCCTAAAAAAGTTTTACAAGTGTCGGCCAAACTAGCTTCTAGGACATACATCTAACATCCTCCGACTTGACCTAAAGCCAATTGCTTCGTCAATGGGTCAGCCACATTATCTGCAGTGTTGACTCTCTTCACCTCGACATATCCCTTCTCAAGATAATCACAGATGAGGTGGAATCGTCACTAAATATTGTTGGATTTTTTATGAGATCTTGACTCCTTAGCAAGGGCTATGGCACCGTTGTTATTGTAGAATAGTGAGACGACATCCGATGGCATCATATCTAGCTCTGTAATGAACTTCTTGAATCAGAATGCCTCTTTAGCAGCTTCTGATGTGGTGATGTACTCTACTTCCATGATGGAGTCTACAATAACAGGCTGTTTGAAACTCCTCTAGCTCACAGCACCACCATTGCACAAAAAAATATTATCTGATATCGACTTTCGATTATCAATGTCAGACATAAAATTTGAATCAGTATATCTCTGTACCTTTAATTTTTCATTTTCGAAGATCAAAAATATATCCTTAGACCTTCTCAAGTACTTAAAGATACATTTCACAGCTATGCAGTGCTCCTCATCTAGATTTGACTGATATCTGCTTGTGATACTCATATCATGGATGATATCAGTTCATGTATAAAGTATGACATATATGAGGCTCCCTATGGTCGAAGCATAAAAGATCTTGCTTATACATTCTATCTCTTCTAATGTGTTGGGCCACATCTTCTTGAACAGATGGATTCCATATCTGAAGGATACAAATCTCTTTTTGCAGTTTTTCATGCTGAATCTCTTCAGCATCTCCTTTATATATAATTTTTATGATAGGCCTGGCATCCTTCTTGATCTATCTCTATAGATCTTAATCCCCAAAATAAAGGATGCTTCCCTAAAGTTTTTCATGAAAAATTCTTTGGATAACCACAACTTGATCGATGTTAATATGAAAATATTATTTTCAATTAGGAGGATATCATCCACGTACAATACGAAAAAAATGACAACACTCCTACTGACCTTTTTGAAGACATACAGCTCCTCTTCATTTTTGATGAAATCAAATGATTTGATTATATCATTAAAATGTGCGTTCTAACTCTGAGATGCTTGCTTGAGTCCATAAATGGATCTTTGTAGTTTGCAAATCTTGTGATCTCCATCAATAGAAGTGAAGCCCAATGACTACTCCATATAGATATCTTCCTTAAGATATCCATTAAGGAAAGCTATCTTTATATCTATTTGTTATATCTCATAGTCGAGATATGCTGCAATGGCAAGTAATGTTCAAATGGATTTCAGCATAGCAATTGATGAATTAAAGGTCCCTGATAGTCAATGCCTTCACGTTGACTATACCTTTTTGCCACTAGCCTAGCTTTAAAAATCTTGATCTTTCCATTCGAATCTATTTTTTTCTTATAGATTCATTTGCACCTAATAGGTATAATACCTACTGGTAGATCCACCAAAGTTCAGACTTGGTTTGAGTGTATCGAGTCAATTTCTGACTTCATTGTCTCTAACTATTTCTTAGAGTCGATATCTGATATCACCTCATCATAGATTTTGGGGTACTACAATAAAAATGATCATTAGCGGTACTTTTAAGTATCGTTATAGATCAGAAAAATATCATAAATATCTTTAATGATATTTTTGTGACATTTCTTATATGCTGTCTTAAGATGGTGTCAGTAATTAATTATCGATATTTTTTAAAAAATATCGATAAAAATTTTTATTTTAGCAGTATATGTGAGTACCTTTAAAATTTTAATGCCAGTATTTTTTATATGCTGATAAAAATTATCAAAAAATAAATTATATATTCTAAAATTAAAACAAGAGTAGGATTCTAACCAATGATCTTTTATTTGAATAGTAAGCTCTTAACCACCAACCTATAACTGGTACTATTAACATATAAGTATAGTTTATTTAACTTATTAACATACATTCATGTCATTAAATAAGTAATATTAAGAATATATATAATAACATATTTTATAAGATCGGTATAACAAAATCAAGCTCTATATAACATTAATAATTAAAAATTTAGTGATAATCTTTTAAAATTTTATAAATTATGATATTATTTATCAATATATTTATTAAATATCATAAAATATAAATTTGTAATGGCATTCATAATAAAATATTATAACATATAAATTTATAATGATATTTATAATAAAATATCATAAAATATAAATTTATTATGATATTTTTGATAAAATATCGTTAATAAAAAAATATTTATTAAAAGATAACAGTATTTTTATCAAAATACAGCAAAAAAAAGATTTTAGCGGCATGTAATAAGAAATGCCATAAGCAATTTAATGCTAAAAGTCATTTTTATGGTAGTGGGGTCACCATGCACCTCATTCCCAATAAGAAATATTTTCTCAATATTCTTTGTGACAATACCTAAGTATCTCTTTGGAGGATAAAAAATCCTACTAGACTTACGAAGTGGAGGAGGAGATGTATGGACTAGCTCTAATTGAATCAATTCATAGGTTCCAAAGCTCGTTGCTCTTTAGAGAATTTTTCTTTGAGCTCAATCTATCTCCCTATGCCTCCATATTGAATAAACTATTTTTCAAGAAAGATGGCATTTTGACTCACCATTATATTATGGTCTTTCAGGATATAGAAATAGTATCCTAATGACTCCTTAGAATATCCTATAAAATGAGCTTTTATGGATCTAGTTTCTAACTTGTCTGTCTATTATCGTTTGATATGGATCGGACAACCTCAAATCTTAAGATGACTCAGATTTGATTTATTACTATGCCATATCTCATAGGGTGTGGTAGGAATGATTTTAGATAAAATCCTATTTAGCAAATAGCTTGCAGTTAATAGACTATAACCTCAAAGAAAAATAAGAAAGTCTGTGAAGTTGATCATAGATCGAATCATATCTAATAAGATTCAATTTCTCCATTCTAAGACCCCATTGAGTTGAGGCATTCTAGGTGGAGTCCATTGTGAGATAATGTCAAATTTTTTTAGATAACTTAGAAAGTTTTCACTAAGGTACTCATCTCCTCGATCTGATCGAAGAATCTTGAAGAACTTTTCAGTTTATTTTTCTACTTTATTTATGAATTTTTTGAACTTTTTAAAGGTTTTAGACTTGTATCTCATAAGGTACATATATCCATACCGTGAGTAATCATCAGTGAAGGTTATGAAGTAGGGATAACCTTCTCTAGTTGGCACATCGAATGGGCCGTATACATCACTATGTATTAAAGCAAGTATCTCCATGGTCCTTTCCCCATGTTCTACAAAAGGAAGCTTGATTATTTTTTTTGAAGGCATGACTCATAGACTAGATATGACTCGAAAGTCAATGGACCCAAAAGTCTGATTTTCTCTAATCTGTTAATTCTATCTTCTCCTATATGAACTAGCCTTAGGTGTCATAAGTACTTTTGGTTAATTATATCTCTAGGTCATTTAGTTCCTATGGCATTCACATCATTCTCGATATAGTTTACAGATACATCAACATGTAGCTGAAAGAGGCAATTTATAAGAAAACCACTTTCAATAATTTTATTTTTAAAATAAATATTATAGTAATCCTTATAGAAACTAATTACATAATCTTCTTGTATCAAACAAGAGACAAAAATTAGATTCTTACTCATAGTAGGTACAAAAAAAATAATCTCTAAGTACAAGACTAATCCCTGATGGTAGTCATAAAAGGTATGTCCTTACAGCCACAGCAGCAATCTTTGCCCGTTCCCGACTCCTAAGGTCATCTTGCCTTCAATCTCCTACTATCTTTAAGATCCTACATAAAAATACCCAAGTGAGCACTAGATCCAGAGTCAATCATCCAACTGGATGTAGAAAAAATTATTAGATTAGATTTTATAATGAGCATACCTTTAGAAGGTGCACCTTCCTTCTTGTTCTTTAGGCTCACCAGGTAACTAGGGTAGTTCTGCTTCCAATGACCATCCTTGTTATAGTGAAAATATTTTTGTTTCTCGATGGTCTTCTTCTTCGAAATATCCTTCTTCATCTTGTTCTCAACCTTCTGCTTCTTCGCAGACTTGTTCTTCTTTTCGATTAATTTTTTCTTAGAAGAAGTCCATTCCATAGCAAGAATAGAGCCCCTTGAACTCTTTAAGGTTTTCTCAATTATCACCAACATGTTGACTAACTCGACATTGGTGCATTGGATCTTATTCATATGGTAGTTTACGATAAACTGTATATAAATTAGTAAGAGACTGCAGAATGAGGTCAATATGTAACTCTTTGTCCATCGACATCTCGAGCTTCTTAATCTCCTCTAGATCCTTAATCATTGTTAAACAATGCTCATAAATCGATTGTCCATCATGCATCTTCATTTTGAAGAGTCACTTAGACACTTCGTAGCGGGTTGTACGGCTCTGTTCACCATATAACTCTTGTGGGTGAGTTAAGATCTGTCTAGCAGTCTTTATGTCTTTATGTTGGTATTGCAATTCATTAGACATCGAAGCTAACACGTAGCACCTGACCTTATTATTATCGTCCAACCACTTCTCATGAGATGCTCTCTGTTCAGCGATCGGACGAGCTGGCAAAGGGGTAAAGTCCTGATCGAGTACATAGGCTATTTTCTCGAAACTAAAGATGATCTTAAGATTTCAGAGCCAATCCTTAAAGTTAGGTTTGGTCAATCTGTTGGCATCTAATATGTGGGTAAGGAGGTTTGAAGCAGACATTTCCTATAAGAGAGACGAAGGTTCTAGTTAGACTTTGTAATTGACTTAATCAATTTGTTTTAAGAATTTTATTTTAAAAACAAACCTAGACTCCTACTATTTTCTCGAATCATCCACACTCCCCAAGTGGAGAAATGGAAACCACCATGATTAGGATTTCTACTAGGTGCTACAGTCCCACCGATTGGTACACCACCTCACTTAATAGTTATTTATGATATGTCAGCCGATAAGCAGACAACACTTGTCCAATATTTCTCGAAATATGTTGCAGCTAACTTCGGTCTTTAAGTCTTAAAGCCTCACCTAACAGTTATTGATCTTATTTTTTAGTTAAGTCAGACCCACCGCTCATCTATAGATATAAAGCCGCCATTGGATCCCTCACCTAACAGTTATTGGAACCAACCCCATCTTTATCTGGAGCATCTCATGCTCTAGAGTAGTTGTATCTTCCTTGATGCAACTGAACATTGTAACCAGTCGAGAATAGTCAACACCAGAAGGGCTCGCACATCTACAGTGGTGGAAGACTGCTAGACTTAATATTTAATCAAAGATATTTATTTAGTCTCTTAGGTCTAATTGTTTATTACATCTCATGTAAATCTATAATTAGAATGGATCTACTAACACAATCCTGACTTGGTCTGACCAGGATTGGATTCATGGAGCAATGAAAATTGAAGTGGACTCAACTTTAAGCACTATATCATTGAAATTGATCCCCAAAATAGCAAGGTAAGATAAGATGTATGGGAGGCTCCTTGGTGCCTGTGACAATGATCTTAATTAAATAACCATCATATATATTCTTGTCTTAGATACTAGATTGGTCCACCAATTCGAGATTGAGTTTGCTTCAGTTCTCTATTACAAATTGTAATTATAATCATTTTAATTTGAGTTCATGATATACCCTACATTAAGGGTTGTAGTGATTCGATGCGACCACCACTTGTATCAATGAACCACACAAAATCCAATTGTCTTAATTTTAGACCCTTAATTTTTAATTTCAGATCTTAATTAAGTGTATTATGAAATCAAATTTAGTTTAGATGTCAAAACTATTTTAATATCTAAACATTTAATTATGCATCTCATACACAACTACATAAAATTCTTATTTATGTTTAGATCCTAAACGATTTTGAATCTAGAGTTTTGCACAAAAGTAAATTCTTTTTCTTTCACAGTTCTTTCTTTTGATTCATACAGGCATCTCTTCCACCATAGTTCTCTATGGCAAGATGACTTTTACTATAATTCTCAAAGAGTAATAGGCTACTAAGAAATTAATCTACATCTACACATATCATATATGCATAAAAGGATAAAAATATCATACATCTCATGTGTAAGCAAGATCATCATTACATGTTATAAATTAGATCTAATCTAATTATTAAATCTGATTTTAGATCTAATCATACGTCTTATGCAACATAGATCTAATATATATCTCATGTATTAACTAAAATTCAGATCATAAACATGTAATTCAGATCTAATCTACTTACATCTCATGCAAGATAGATCTAAACATGATCCTTTATAAGAATACATCTCATGCATCATATAATATTCAGATATTAATCTCATATATTATAAAAATTTAAATCTAAAATATCTGATTAACACATTATCAAATAATGTTCAACGATTATTCTAGAACAAACTTCTATTAGAACGACTATGAACTCTAACCAGAAATTTTAGATCTATTAAATCTGATTTCAGATCTTAATCCAATGCATGTACAATAGCCTAGGCTCTGATATTAGTTGAAACAAAATCTACAAAATCTCATCTACTAATAAGATGTGCATGTTGAAAGTTTGAAAAAAAATCCGACAGCGAAAACATTTCAGATATGATTAAATCTAATTTAATCTATTATGCACACATTAGATCTAATCTAATGCTACCCTAGGATCTATCACATGCAAGATTAAGATGCTAAAAATAAAATCAGATCTAAATAAAAGATCAATACCTTTACGCAGGTAGCCGAACTCCATAATCCGATAATCGTGGATGCCTGATGAGGTTCTAACAGAGCCACACAAATGTCAGACCTCTATAGGTATCCACTTAGAATAAATCTAGATTGCTTCTCTCAGATCTGAATCTTTTTTCAAGAGGATCTCCACGTGCTCTCAATCTAAAAATCTGGATCACAATCAACTCTTGATCATAGCAAAATCTGCACGTGATCGCGTAGCCTTCCTTTTCTTCTTGGCGTAGATCGAAACCACCAATGCTTGATGCTCTAGATGAGGGCACCCAACACCTTTGGGCACACTAGGCTAGGGGTCATGTGAGAGGAGAGGCAGAGAGTTGGCATGGAAGAGGGCTAGGGCTTCTCTAGGTGGGGCATTGAGATCAAAAATGACTTAGGGCTTGTGGACAAATTTAGCCCTTTAAATAGAACCCTTTACACCCAAGAGTCCCTTCTTAGCCTATCAAGTTTAAACTTGAATTAGCTCTAATCACATAAGAGCATTAGAAGTAGAAGGACTCATGATCTGAATTTTTCTCATAAAATTCATATCTCTCCATACACAAAAAATTATGGCACGCCCCATTGGATCTCATCCAATGGTTGTCATGCGCCTAACTCCCAATCCAACGACAAATAGATTGGGATGTGACACACCCCTACTCCTCTTATCCAAACATCTATGCCCCTTTGAAGATCAAACCAAGGAGAGAAGACATAGGGGCATAGCTCCTATCCTATCTTATCCAGTGCTGGCACCAAAGATGGATAAGGCCGGATGCCTTAAAGTAGAAGGACTCTTCCTTCTGGTGCCTACATCTGATTTTCTCCATAACTTTTACATAGGAAAAAAATTGAGAGCATTTGACTCGATCAAGCCTATCTAATGGGGAGTCCAAGCCCAATAGGATTTGGGTTTAATTATGTGCTAGCATAGTTTTCCTAAATTTAATAAGATTTTATCAAATCCTAATCTAATGGAGTCTCTATGAGCCCAATTAAATAATCCAAGATCAAATTTTTTTATTGTGTAACCTCATAGGTTCAATTCTATCTAGTAGTGAGATATGTTGTGATCTTCATTATCAATATCATTGAAATTTCTTTCAATGGATTAGAACCTTTCCAATTCAGCTAATTAAGAATTATTGATCATCAAAATAATTCTGAATTAGTCTTACGATCCAACAGTGACACCTAGCAGTACGTAATAGCAATCCAACAAAATTGAATAACAAATATTTAGGTATAGTTATCATATGATTCAATTCTTCTATCGTGAGTTTCGATAAGATAGAGATTAAGAATAACTCATCAAATTCGATTCTTATCACATGTTAAAATCAATCAACTCAAGTCTGATGTGAAATCTTATGAACATACCTTTCCATCATTCACACTGCCATGGCCATGGGCTTAAGAACTCAGTGTCATGATCAACATAGGACTACTTCTCATCTACGTCGATAGATCACATCTGGTGCACACTTTATTCCTACAATGAGTCTACTATAGCTAATATACATCTCAAAACTCCGTATGGCTAAGAGATCAAGTTATGGTGTAGTCAAACTATAGTAACCTCATTATGAATAGTCGAGGTACTGCAGGTCTAAGAACTAGACATACTATTACAATATTGAGTTAGTCACTGATGAGAATGTAGATATCCTAGTGACTACTCATATTTGATCACGCTCAGTATCTTTGTTCCTAACAAGCACTTGCACCTCACTCTGGTGTCTCCACATTATAGATTTAAGATCTATCTACCCTAAGAAAGTGATCGTGCACCAATCTATCTGGATCAAGCACTGTTCCCATGATGATCCTATGATCAGAAGTAATTTATGAATTAACTATAATGACACATATCTCAAATTTTTAACTTTTAAAAATATGTGTCATTATACCCATTAACTCAATGGATGATTCATAGATACTTAATAACACAGATATGAATAAAAATAAATCTAATTTTATTAATTTATAGTCAATATTACAAAATATGCTCTAAAAAAATTTTATAAGTGTCGGTTAATTTGATTTCTAGGACATACATCTAACAGTAGCAAGAACTAAGCTGAATTGTTCAACTTAGGAGGATGACCGATGAGAGCCCTCAACTTGGGAGGTAGGGACGGGAGCCATAGGCCTATGCTCCGGAGCATGAACTTGAGCCAAAGAGGCCAGCACCACATCGGTGAAGGAAAAATCAATAGTTTAAAGCATGTATTTTCAAAATTTTTTAGCGAAAGACTATAGATTAAACATTTTAATCTATTAGCATGCTCTAGATCTGATCTAAAAATTACCAAACAAGAATCATATGACATGAATAAATGTAACATCTAAAATTAAATAATTGATCATATCAAGCATGCAAGCATATCAAATCTGAAACAAGCATTCTAATCAGGAGTAGATTCTATCTACTGAGATTAGATTCTTTACCAGAGCGTGGGTCGATGATCACCACTACTGATAGAAGTGATAATGGATTCTTTCTAATATCAAGAAGCCACACAGTATGTCCGACCTCTACAGGATGTCCGCTCGAAGTCTTAATCAGATCATCTTTCCCGAAAGTGCTAGCTCGCAGGAAAGGCACTGGATGGTTGATATATGTTCCTTCCTTTGGATCACCTAGACTTTTTTAGATCAAAGAATAGAATAAGAGAAGGAGATGGTGGTGTAGAAAATATAAAATAAGACACTCTTGATTTTTCTTCTCACAAAAATCTAGAGTTGAAATCCTAGAACATCCACCATTGAACTCACGCCCAAAGAGGAATCGGTATCCTCTTTTTGTTGCACAAGAAGGCCCACCCCTCTTAGATTTTTTCATGCCTCTTCTCAGGTAGTTCTCACAAAAAAAATCAACATCCTATCGCACAACATTCCATCCCTTCTTAAGGTGGTGTTCCATAAAAGATAAGGATAAGGAGAGGTAGTTTGGTTCCAGTTCAAACAAGGGTTTATCCTCAAACTTGAACCAAACATTATCCTTATCCATGGAGCTCAAAAAGAGGGCAACAAGCATCTAAATGGTGTGGAAAAAATTCATGCAAGAATTGATTCTCATGCATGGGAAGAGTGGTCTACGTTTGGGAAGAGTCCAACTAGATTTGGACTGCCAATTTTTTTATTCAAATTCAAACCATTTGAACTTAAATTTTTAACCAACTCTTCTCTAATCTAGAGTGAGCGACAAGAGCCTCTTAGGAATGAAAATTCTCCATGCAAAAATTAGAATTGCATGGAGAGGAGGGCATGGAGAAATGGTTCGATGCTTTGGGAAGAGTCCAACCTAGTTTGGACTCTTCAGGGTTTATCTCATTGGGTCTCTTCCTTAATCAAATTAGATTGGATGCAATTAGACATCAGGACCTAATCTCATTAAATAATTAACTAACTCAATTAAATTTTAATCAAATTAAAAATTAATCAAGCTCAAGTCCTGATGAAATCAGAAATCAAATACCTTTAGTGATTAGGTCATCTCATAACTTAATCGGATCAAATCAAATCGAATCCAATTCAATTGAATTTGATCCAAACCTCAATGCTCAATTAAATTGAGTTAATTAGCAATCTAATTGCTAATCAATCCTCCTATAATTCACCAACTATGAGTAAATTAATTTATTATAATTTTTACATAAGATTAATCATCAATCGAATTGATGGTTATATCCTAGAATATTCTTAATCGTCGACCAACCATATAATTAGTCAGAAACTTTCTTTGAGTGTGACTCCATAGGTTTGAATCTGAGCCAGTAACATAGAAATAATTTTTTAATACCAATCAGAGTGACCATCTAGCAATGCTACTCAACATCCGGATAGATTAAAAGATTGCTAAGCAACATTTAAGAACCCATTGACATATAATTACCATATAATTCATCTATTTGATTCTAATACTCAAAGTGACCTAGGATTTAACTGTCAACCCAAAAAAGGTCATCTATATTATATTTTAACTTTTCAAATCCATCACATAGATTATCCTGATCGAGATTTTACTAAATTGAAATACAATGATGCATTAACTCTTACTTATTTGGAGAGATCAATTTCATCTTGACTTATACATCGACTTCACAAGTACTTGATTATACCTAAAAACTTTTTATCACTAAATTAGAAATTCAGCTAGTCTGACATCAAAGTATAGTAAGTTGCTTGTAAGTCACTGTGGTGATCTCAAGTTGGAGGGATATTTATATTCATATCCTCTGTGAGCTACTCTTGACAGCAGAATACTCCACAGTTGGTCACATTCAGTGAAATGTACACCTACGTCTCACTTGCATGCTATATCAGTATCTCCACACTCCTTGGTTAAGAGGACAACCATTGCCCATGGCATACAATGACCTATACTTGATATAGCTATTATCCTAATAATAGCATATCATTTGATCGTAAACTAGGTTTAAGAACTAAACGACATATCCTTTTATATCGATTCAAATAGTCTTAAAGACTTCATCACAACATAGGAGTTCAAAGAAGATATACAAAATGATAAAAAAATAATATTTATTATTTAATAATTCATATATAATTATAATAATGAGCTTAACTATCAACAAGTTGATGATTTACTTTGGGACATAATTCCCAACAGTCAGCTAGAGTAGATGAGATCAAAGGGGAGGTTGGTCCTCTCATCTGCCTAGCTTCAGCAGCTCTTTGTTTCCTTTGGGCTTTGGTAATGGCTGAAGTTTTCCTCTTTCTCAAAATATTCTTCTTTAGAATTTTAAGCTCCTCAAACCTCATATTTGCATCAAGCCAAGCAAGTCCCCAAAAAAGCGAGGGTGGGAGAAAGAAAGATCAACCTATCAAACCGATGCTTACCTCAGAGGTCGGTTGGATTGAGACCAATGTTGAAGAGCATCTGCTTTGACAATAGCTACTTCAACGACAGAATCTTATACTTGCACAAGACCTTAAAACACTGAGGATCTTCTGTTGCCCAGATATGGAGCCCAAGAGGGGGGGTGAATTGGGTCTTTTAAAATTTTTAGTGATTAGTGCTCACAAGCAATATGCTCAACTTGATGAGTGAGATGAGTTAATTAGCAACGAAAAGAAGATTAACAAATGAACAAGTATAGAGCAGAATGAAGAAAAAAAATATGCAAGCATATCAAACACAAGATATTTATAGTGGTTCGGTACTAACCTTGCATCTACATCCACTCTTCAAGTCTCAACTTGGGAATTCAATCTGCTAAAAAGATTTTCAATTTACAATATATTGGATTACATCGATTCTTACTGTCCAAGCAAGAACATTTATTTTTTGGATACAAGCCAACCCACAAATCCTCTGATTACAGGTTTGGATCAACCTATCTGAGTTTTGGAACCTCCCAAAACTCTAAACTCTAAGAATAATAGTAAAAGAAAAAAGTATAAAAATTTCAGCATAAAGAGCTCCTTAAATGAGCATAATAAAATAATAAAAATATAATACTCAAGGAGTAGAAGCTTTTATTAGACACCCTCAAATGATTGGGATACTTGAATGCAGCTAGAGAGTAGTTGGTGAGCTGATTGAATGCTTCTTTTCTCTCTTTCTAAGATTTTCTTTCTCTTTCACGAATTTGAGCTTGAATACTTCTTGATTCCTTTGATTTTTCACCTTTAGAGAGCATTTATAGTCTTTATTTAGTCTTGAGAGTATCTTAGAGTCGGTCAAGAGCCATTGGAGTATGTTTAATACGCATTAAATGCATCAAAAATAAGCCGAAAACTAGCTGTTACGAGTGCCAGCTCCGAATGGATTGACCCATGGGATGCCACACTGAGAATAGGTAGACTCATGAGTCACCTTATTTGGCTAGAAAGAAAATTATGCTCTCTGTTTTGGTCTTAGGATCTCAGGGGTCAACCCATGGGTTGTCCCACTACGTGCCCCAAGCCAAAACAGGTGCGTACCGGCTACCCAATCAAGGAGATAACCCAATTGGATTGTCCCATTTTGTTTCAACCCAATTTTTTATACATTTAAAGTTTAAAACTTATCAAAATACTACTAAACACTCTTAAATAGATTTGAATAAATTTGATACTCCCAAATAGCTTCAAAAACATCTCTAACTTGCAAAATTTTCAACTTTGGCACCCTTAAAGGAGCTTTTCAAACTCAATATTTTTGAACTATCTGAAATAACATGAAAAAATTTTTCAAGAATAAAAAACTTATTAGTAGTCCCCTTAAATAGTTTGTGACCATCAAAATCAATTCTTGGGGCAACAATCACTCTCTTTTTGATGATGACAAAATATTTGAATGTTTACAAAGAGAGATCCATAAAGCTCAGAAGGTTGAGTTTTTAAAATACTTGTAAGTTAAGAGAACATACCAAAGATTAAATATAAGTTATAGAGTATCATGAGTTTCACATTATCAGCAAGTTGTGATGTTTTAAATCATATGTTTCCATTTTTGCTGAAAATTGCTTGTGAAATATCAAAGTTTTGCCAAAAAATTATTTCTAATAGCAAAATTCTCTCCCTTTCTTATATGAAAAGATAAAATAATTATTTTGAAAAAATTCTCTCCCTTTCTTATAAAAAAAATAGCCATTCTATAAAAACTCTCTCTTTCTTTTTTTTTATTTTGGTATCAGAGCAAAAATGGACTACCTTCACCTCCTTTTTGACATCATCAAAAATGGACAAGAGAGAGTTTATAAACAGTAAAATTTTTAATACCAAGTGAGAGAAGTAGGTTATGAACTATGATCCTGTAGTAAGTATTGAAGTAACTTTTGATTGAATAAAAATTTATTCACAAATATCCAAAAGGTCATAGTCATAAGTTAACAACACAAAAGATGATAATAGATAGCCTCATTTAAATATAACAAAATAGGAGGTTACAAAAGTCAAGTACATGATCAAGTCATTGCCATACATATCTATAACCATAAGGTTCTCATACAATAACCAAGTACAAAATACAATAACCAAGTAATATGAGACCTAAAGCAGCTAATACAAAACATTAAAATCAAGATCAAGGAGACTAGGCATCAGGCTCGTGATCAGAAGGAACAAAATGAGGGAATGACTTTGAAGTAGAGTGACGACCACATCTACCTTAGCCTCGACTGAATGATCTGATCCAAGTAGAAGAGGTCGAAGGACGGAATGCAATAGGCTGAACAAGGATAGGCTCAATGGATATAGAGGGTCTGGACTGGAGCCGAGTCCTATGGCATCTAGCTGGGATAATGCAGCTCTCATAGAAACTCTAAGACCCTCAAGATCAGATGAAACATAATCCCTCGAGCTCCTAATATCAATCCGAATCAGCTCAAGTGTTGATCTGAGCAGACCATGAAGTCTTTCTACCTCCTGAGCAAGATTAGCTTGTTGGACAATATGTCCCAAAGCCAATCATTAGACGATTATGCTCATCTTGTAAACTGTATATAAATTTTTATTAATAAAAATTATTTGGTATTTTTATTACAAATTGACCATCTTTAAACTCCTGTGTTGTAATGAAGTCCTTAGGACTATATATATTAATCGACAAAGGAGGATTTGTCATTAAGTCTTTAAAATTGTTCGCGACCAAATGATACGCTATTACTAGGACGATAGCGATATCAAGTATAGGTCGTTGTGTGCTATATGAGTTGGTTATCCTCTTAAACAAGAAGTATGGAGACACTGTTATGGCATACAGATGGAATATAGGAGTACATTCACATCGAACGTGATCATGTGCCGAGCACTCTGCTGTCAAGAGTAGCTTGTGAAGGGTATGGGTATAAGAGTCCCTCCGACCTGAGACCACCACGGGGACTTGTAAGTAACTTACTGTACTTTAGTATCGGACTATCTGAATTTCTAACTTAGTGATGGAAGGATACTAGATGCAGTCAAGTACTTAACAAATCGATGTGTGAGTCAAGATGGAATTGACCCTTCTGAATTGGTTGGATATATGCATCAGTGTACTTCAATTTAGCAAAATCTTGACCAGGATAATCCATGAGATGGATTTGAAAGGTTGAAATATAATGTGGTCAACTTAATTAAGGTTGACAATTAAACTCTAAGTCATCTTAAGCATTTGAGTCAAAGAGATAAATTATACGGTAACCATACGTCAGTAGGTTTTAGAAGATTGCTTTGCAACACTTCGACCCATCCGGTCGTCGGATCATCATTGCTAGATGGTTACATCGATTGGTATAGAAAGTTATTTTTATGCTATTAGCTTAGATTCGAACCTATGGGATCACACGCATTAGAAGATTTGGTCAGATTTGATGGCTGAAGAGTCCAATTGGATTATGACTCTAGTGAAGAGTCCTACTTGGACTAGGACTCTATAGAAGAATCCCACTGAGATTGAGACTCAACCATTTATAAAGAATTAATTAGTAATTAAATTATTAATTGACTCAATTTGATTAAGTAAAGAGCTTTGGAACAAGTCTAATTGAATTAGATTCAGTTCGACTCAGATTGAGATTGATATGATCAAACTCGATTATAAAAAAATTTGATCCTGATTCGATTAGGGTTTGAACTCAGCTAATTCTTAATTGAGTTAAGAATTTGATGAGATATTTAAATTTTTAATTAGATTAGATTCATTTCTATCAGTGGTTTCAATCCAAATTTGATTTGGATTAGAATTGAATTAGAAATGAAGAGTCCAAGTCAGACTAGGACTCTATCCTTATCTTTTGCGCCACATATGGATCCATGCCAAGTTCTCCATGCCTAATTGGATTTGGGTTATGATTTTTGGCATCATGAGAGAGGATCCAATAAGGGTGGTCGGTTATAGCTGATGAGTCATAATATTATCTTTTGCCTAATTCGAATGCGATCCGAATTTGAGATAAGATGCAGATTAAAAAAATTTTTTGTATATGGTATATTATTGGAGTCATATTATTTTTTTCTTATTTTTTTTAAAGAATTCTTTGATGTGTGAGACTTTAAATTTTTTTTCCACATCTTAATGATTTTTTTAAAATTTTTGGGGATACCAAAAAGGGGTTTTAGCATTGATTCATGGCATCCTTTCTTGAAAAGTCCTAATTCCTAGTCTATAAAAAGGGGATCCCTCTCTTGGACATCCCATGATTAATTCTCTTATAGATTTTTTATTTTCAAAGCCTTTTTCTCCTCCTCCTCTCTTCCTCCTCCAGATCTTTTATCACTTTGGAGTATCCAAGATGCTTGTAGAAGAAGGAAGAGGTCAGTTGTCGAAGTTGTTCGCAGACTAGCATCTTCGAGCCCCTGATCTACGCCAGTCTTCACATAGATTTTTCTATAGAGTCCAGATGACTTTGTGTGGCTATGAGTGATCTGAGAAATACCCTCTCTAATCATTGGATTAGAGAAGATCAAGATCAAAATTTATTTTGTAACGATCTCTAACTTATTTTGATTCCTATGGTAGATCTAATAGTTAGATCTAGAATTTCAGTATCGATGAGATCGTTGTGATTTTAATTTTTAGATCTAAAATATATATTTTTCATATCAAAGATCTTGATGTGATAGTTTAAAATTATATCTTATACATGTGATTAGTATTAAATTATTTAATCTAATATTTTTACTGCATAAAATTTTTAATTGCATGTACTGCACTACCGTAAATTTTCTTCAATTAGTATCAGAGCCAAGTTATTTTGATATGAATTAATATGACTTTAGATCTAATTTTTTATTATTAGATTTGATTATTTATGATTTAGATTAGATCTAAATTAGTTTATTTTTAGATCTGATTATTATTTATTTAGATTAAATATTTTGAGTAGCAAAGTACTCGGATTGGATAATTACCAGGCTGTCGGTCATAGGAGCATGTAGGGTTTCATGACCCTCTTCTTCCATTCAATGGGGTGCTCTTCATGGCGTGTAGGAGTGCCACTGTGAGGTCCCATAAAAAAGAAAGTGAAAAGAGAAAACTTACTTTCTTGCAAAATCCTAGATCTTGAAATCCTAGATATTGTTGTATGTGATGCGAGTTGCGAAGATAGTTAGTTACATCTAATCTTATTTAATCAAAATTATTTTGATCTAAAATCATAAAAAATTTAAATTTAATCTAAAAGATTTTATGACTTGATGTAAAAAAAAATTATATGAAAAATTATTTTCAAAATTTTAACCATGTTGATGCAAAACTTAATTGAGAATTAAGTATCAAGCTGATTGGATCTAGAATTGTGATTTAGATCTAATGACATTGCATAAAATATGAAGCATGGGTTAGTTCAAATCATGTCCTTCTCTTTAATTGGGTTAGATCTAAGATTAGAATCAAAGAATTGATTGACCATATAGAAAAATTGATTAAGTCTAATTAAATATTGAATTAGATTAATCAGGATTTCTCTAGTACAATAGTTGTAGATGGTCAAGTCCATGTCTTTGATTAGACCAAATGGACCTTGATTGTGGCTCAGTGGTTGAATCTGAACTATTAGATTGATCAAATCAAAATTAGTTAACCAATTGGTGTCTAAGGTAAGTTTGGCATTTCGACCGATAGTTTTTAATTGGGAGCGGCTTACCTGACCATTTTGATGGTGTCTAAGGCAAGCTTAGCAGACCCTCCCACCGATCTTACTTATCTAGCCAATTTGTTGAACTAGATTTTGATTAGATCGCTAAGTGATTTGAGTTAGCCCATGCCATTAAGGTTGATCAGTGTGATTGATCTAAGTGCCAGTTCAATTAGCATGACCTAATCTGATTCAGTGACTTGATGAAGTCAATGAGAGGATTATGGTCTACTGATTGATATTTTCTTCTCTTCTCTCTTCTCTATATCGATTAAATTTTTTAAATTATTAGGTCTTTAAAATGAGCTAGTTATGGTGATAACTAGATCATAGCCTCCCATTAAGGTGAGTGATAATGGGTCCATTATTTCTGATTGATATTGCAGGCACCATCCATTTGATGTTCTCTCTGAATGATGAAATTATCATTCATCAAATGATGACTCTGATGAACTATCTGCTGATGGTTGGGTTGATCGAGCCATCCTTAGGCCTGATCACTCATTAGGTAGAATTACTGAGTAGGTTTATGTTAATGGTTTGACCTAATCGAAATTTTCAGTGAAGGCCCATCGCCTACTGAAATGAAATCTGGGGCTAAATTAAATACTAGAAGTTGTTTGGAGAAATAATTGGTTGAGAAACTACCCATAGGTGCATATGGGTTGATCAAGCCATCCTCGAACTTATATGTAGTTTGTATGGATTCTAATATCCGCTAAAAAATTAAGGTAATTCTTCAAATTGGAGATAGAGGCTATCAATTCATATAAAATAGTGGGAGGACCTTTAGACTAAAGTCCAAGTCTTTGGATTAATAAATTGATATACTAATTAGACTTTGTTCTTTCTTTGTGTATGCAGATATGGCCTCAAACTTGTCACTCCGATCACTGTTGGACAGTGAGAAGTTTACTGGACTAAATTTCGATAATTGGTATTGAAAATTAAAGATTGTCTGGGAGCACGAGTGGATCCTTTATGTGATAACGGATTCGACACCTGAGGAGCCTGCTCCTAACATCCAAAAAATGGTCTGAGACACTTATTTGAAGTGGCTCAATGATCGTACTATAGTTTATTGCATCATGTGGGCCTCCATAAACAACGAGTTCAGTCGGAAGTTTGAAGAAGCTCAGTCAGAAAAAATACTTCAAGTGTTGAGGGATTCCTTTAATACTCCTGACGATGTTGAGCGGCACAAAACTAGTTGCATCATTTTCAATGTTCGGATGAGGGAGGGTGCATCTATTACCAATCATGTATTGTACATTATCGAGCAGATTAAAAAATTGAGCAAACTCGACTTTCCTTTGCATGAACAACTAGGGAAAGATGCGATCCTGAACTCTCTTCCCATGTCCTACCTGTCGTTTCTCAGTCATTTTAGAATGATGAAGCCTGTAGTCAATTACCACGGTCTGTTGGGGTTGCTACAGTCTTTTGAGAAAGATCACCAACTTCACAAGGAGACAGTGAATCTAGTAGAAGGATCTTTTTCAAGTAGTCATCGTCCCTTTAAGAAAGAAAAAAAGAAGAAGAATAAGAAGGTGCTTAGTGTTGGGAGTCAGTCCCAGAAATCCAAGTTCAAGGCTGATCAAAGTCAGACAGAGTGCTTTTGCAAGAAGCAGGGTCACTGGAAGAGAAATTATCCTCAGTATATCACTTCTCTTGAATCGAATAGGCCAAAGAAGAAGAAGCAATCAGTTGCTGAACAAGGTATTTATATGATAACACCTTGTAACTTCTTTCTTATAGATACAATGATCTGGGTATTGGATACTGGAAGCTCTATTCATATTTGCAATTCATTACAGGATCTTCAGATCACTAGGAGATTTGGAGATGGTGAGAGATTTCTGAATGTTGGAGATGGAAGAGCAGTTTCAGTTTTAGCTTTAGGAATCATCAAGCTTGTATTCGAGTCTCAGTATATTATTCTTAATGAGTATCATTACTGTGCTAGTTTTCTTTTAAATATTATTTTTGTAGACCTTTTGGTCAATTCAAATTATAAAATATCAATAAAAAAAACTTTTGTGATATCATTTTGAATGGTGTTATAATTACATGGACAGTTGAACAATGGTATCTATATTGTATCTACCCCTAATGTAATATACATTTCAAATAAACATCCTAGAATAGATGATGTCACAGATGCCTACCTTTGGTATTATAGGCTAGGTCATATCAACAAGAATAAGATGAATAGGTTGGCTCAAGAAAGAATTCTTGATAAACACAATTATGAATTATTACCTACTTGTGAGTCTTATTTGCTTAGAAAAATGACCAAGTCACCTTTTACTGAAAAAGGTGAACAAGCCAGTGATGTGCTGGGTCTGATACATACCGATGTATGTAGACCCATGAGTACATATGCCAGAGGAGAGTATAGCTACTTCATCACATTCACAGATGATCTATCTAGGTATGGGTACATCTACTTGATGAAATACAAGTCCGAATTATTGGAAATATTCAAATGGTTCTGTAATGAAGTAGAGAAACAAACTGAAAAAAATATTAAATTTTTTCGATTTGATCGAGGAGGTGAATACCTTTTCAATGAATTTCTGACATATCTAGGAGAGAATGAGATTCTCTCTCAATGGATCCCTCCAAGGACACCATAGTATAATGGCATCTCAGAAAGGAGGAATCAAACCTTATAGGACATGGTTCGATCCATGATGGGGTTTGCAACTTTGTCGATCTCCTTTTAGGGATATGCACTTGAAACAGTCTGTCTTATACTCAATAATATTTTGAGTAAGTCAGTTAGTAAGACACCATATGAGATATGTCAGGACGTAGGCCAAACCTCTCTTACTTTAGGGTCTGGGGGTGTCCAGCTTATGTCAAACGATTACAAACTGACAAGCTCAGTCCTAAGTCCGATAAGTGTAATTTTGTAGGGTACCTCATAAAAATGAAGAGATATTACTTTTATCTACCTGCTGAATAAAATGTGTTTGTCAACAGTAAGGCACATTTTTGGAAAAAAAATTTCTTAGTGAAGGAATAAGTGCCTCTAAAATCGAGCTTGACGAAGTTTGATGGGTAGAAGAACTGACACCAATAATTGAATCTAAACCAGATTTGATGAGATCAAACATGGAGCCCAATGAACAAACATCCTTAAGGCAATCTGGTAGGGTACCGCTTCAGTCGGATACATACTTAGGTTTCTTGATCTAGGATGGGGATCCTGTCGAACTCGATGAGAATGATGAAGATCTGATCACCTATATGGATACAATACAGAGATCCGACTCTGATAAATGGCTTAAAGCCATGAAATTTGAAATGGACTCTATGAAGGTCAACGATGTATGGACATTAGTTGACCCACTTGAGGGGTAAAGCCCATAGGGTGTAAGTGGATCTTCAAGAGGAAGAGAGACACAGATGGGAAGGTGGAGACCTATAAAGCCCATTTGGTTGCCAAGAATTATCGTCAACATTATGGTATTGATAATGATAATATATTTTTTCCTATGACAATGCTCAAATCCATTCAGATCATGCTTGCGATAATAGCATATCTGGATTATGAAGTCTGGCAAATAGATGTGAAGACAGCTTTCCTAAATAGAGAGCTAAATGAAGAGGTGTATATAATACAACCTGAAGGGTTCATATCCACAGATGAGTCCAAGGTATGCAAGCTTTAGAGATCCATTTATGGATTGAAGCAAGCATCTCAGAGTTGGATCATACATTTTGATAAGGTGATAAGAACATAAGGCTTCGTTAGGAATGGAGAGAAACCCTGCATATATAAGTGGGCAAATAGTTCGATAATTATATTTTTTGTATTGTATATGGATGATATTCTCTTAATCAAGAATGATGTCCCTGCATTACAGAGAATAAAAGTATTGTTATCATCATAATTCTCCATGAAGAATCTAGAAGAAGCAGTCTACATCCTAGGGATGAAGATCTATAGGGATAGATCTAAGAGGCTGCTCGGACTCTCTCAATCTACATACATAGATAATATGCTGAAACAGTTCAGCATGGGAAATTTCAAGAAAGACTATCTTTTGATAGGTCATGAAATTTTTCTTTCGAAAGGAGATTGTCCAATAACTCCTCAAGAGAGAAAGCGTATGAGTAGAATTTCATATGCTTCAGTAGTGAATTCTATTATGTACGCCATGACATGTACGAGATCAGACATTGCATACTTATTAGGGGTAGTGAATAGATATCAGTCTGATCCAGGAGAAAACCACTGGAAGGTCATAAAGACCATTCTTAAGTATTTAAGAAATACTAAGAACTAGTGACTTGTGTATGGTGAAACTGACTTGAAACTTTTGGAGTTCATTGACTCCAACTTTCAGTCAGACCATGATGATAGTAAGAGTATGTCGGGTTATATTTTTATTTTAAATAGTGGAGTAATCTACTAGAAAAGTTTCAAACAGAATACTGTGACAGACTTTGTTTGCGAAGCAGAGTATATCGCAGCATCCGATACTGTGAAGGAAGCTATATGGTTGTGAAAGTTTATCGATGAGCTCGGAGTAGCACCCTCCATTGATGGCTTTGTCTTATTTTATCATAACAATACTGGAGCCATTGCTCAAGCCAAGGAGTCGAGATCCCATTAGTGCACCAAATATATTCTGCACTATTATCATCTTATTCGAGAGATCATGGATCAAGATGACGTCGACCTTCCGAAGATCAATGGAAGAGAGAATCTGACCGACCCATTTACTAAAACTCTCAGAATCAAGGAGTTTGATGATCATAAATTGAAGATGGGTATATGATACTATACCGATTGACTTTAATCCAAGTGGGAGTTGTTGAAAAAGTATCCCAAAGTTAATCGTTAAACGATTGTGCTCATCTTGTAAACTGTATATAAATTTTTATTAATAAAAATTATTTGATATTTTTATTATAAATTAACCATCTTTGAACTCCTATGTTATAATGAAGTCCTTAGGACTATATATATTAATCGACAAAGGAGGATTTATCGTTAAGTCCTTAAAATTGTTCGCGATGAAATGATAGCTATTACTAGGACGATAGTGATATCAAGTGTAGGTCATTGTGTGCCATATGAGTTGGTTGTCTTCTTAACCAAGGAGTGTGGAGATACTGTTATAGCATGCAGATGAAATATAAGAGTACATTTGTATCGAACGTGATCATGTGTCAAGCACTCTACTGTCAAGAGTAGCTTGTGAAGGGTATGGGTATAAGTATCCATCCGATCTGAGACCACCACGGTAACTTGTAAGCAACTCATTGTACTTTAGTACTAGACTATTTGAGTTTCTAACTTAGTGATGGATGGATACTAGGTGCAGTTAAGTACTTATCAAGTCAGTGTATGAGTCAAGATAGAATTGACCTCTCTGAATTGGTAGGAGATATGCATCAGCGTATTTTAATTTAGCAAAATCTTGGCCAGGATAATCTATGAGATAGATTTGAAAGATTGAAATATAATATAGTTGACTTAATTAGGGTTGACAGTTAAACTCTAAGTCATCTTGGGTATTTAGGTCAAAAGGATGAATTATACGGTAATCATACATTAATAGGTTCTAGAAGGTTGCTTTGCAACACTTCGACCCATCCGATCGTCGGATCATCATTGATAGATGGTTACATCAATTGGTATAGAAAGTTATTCCTATATTTTTAGCTTAAGTTCGAACCTATGGGGTCACATGCATTAGAAGATTTGGTCAAATCTGATGGCTGAAGAGTCCAATTGGATTATGACTCTGGTGAAGAGTCCTACTTGGACTAGAATTCTATGAGAGAGTCCCATTGAGACTGAGACTCTATCATTTATAAATAATTAATTAGTAATTAGATTACTAATTGACTTAATTTGATTGAGTAAAGAGCTTTAGAATAAGTCTAATTAAATTAGATTCATTTCGACTCAGATTGGGATTGATATGATCAAAATCCGATTACAAGAGAAATTTGATCCTGATTCAATCAGAGTTTGAATTGGGCTAATTCCTAATTAGATTAAAAATTTGATGAGATATTTAGATTTTTAATTGGATTAAATTCATTTCTATCAGTGGTTTCAATCCAAATTTGATTTGGATTAGAATTGAATTAGAAATGAAGAGTCTAAGTCAGACTAGGACTCTATCCTTATCTTTTACGCCACATCTGGATCCATATCAATTTCTCCACACTTAATTTGATTTGGATTATGATTTTTGGTATTATGAGAGAGGATCTAATAAGGGTGGTCAGCTATAGCTGATGAGTCATAATATTATCTCTTGCCTAATTCAAATGCGATCTGAATTAGAGATAAGATGCAGATTAGGAAAGAGATTTTTTGTATATGGTATATTATTGGAGATATATTATTTTTTTTATTTTTCTTGAGAAATTCTTTAGTGTGTAAGACTTCAAATTTCTTTTCCATATTTTAATAATTTTTTTAGAATTTTTGAGGATGCCAAAAAGGGATTTTGGCATTGATTCATGGCATCCTTTCTTGGAAAGTCCTAATTCCTAGTCTATAAAAAGGGGACCCCTCTCTTGGACATCCCATGATCAATTCTCTTGTAAATTTTTTATTTTCAGAGCCTCTTCTCCTCCTCCTCTTTTTCTTCTCTAGATCTTCTATCACTTTGGAGTATCCAAGGTGCTTGTAAAAGAAGGAAGAGATTAGCTGTCAAAGTTGTTCATAGACTAGTATCTCCAAGCTCCTGATCTGCGCCAGTCTTCACATAGATTTCTTATAGAGGTCAGATGACTTCACATGGCTGTGAGTGACCTGAGGAGCACCCTCTCCAATCATTAGATCAAAAGAGATCAAGATCAAAATTTGTTTGGTAACGATCTCTAACTTATTTTGATTACTATGGTAGATCTAATAGTTAGATCAAGAATTTCAGCATCGATGAGATCGATGTGATTTTTATTTTCAGATCTAAAGCACATATTTTTTATATCAAAGATCCTGATGTGGTAATCTAAGATTAGATCTTATACATATAATTAGGATTAAATTATTTAATCTATTATTTTTACTGCATAAAATTTTTAATTGCATGTACTGTACTACCATAAATTTTCTTTACAGCTAACTGAGATAATGAACTGCTCGAGATGCCCACTCCAGCTATCAAAAAAGTCAAGACCAATCTGATCTCCTTCTCTATTTCGAAAAGCCTGTCACTAAATCTGAGTATAGAGCTCTCCACACTCTCCAATCTGGAGCTTAGGTCAGTCAATAACTGTACCAAAAAGGAGATATATGGTATAACTGAGAGATCTGATGAAGAAGTAGAGAATGAGCTCGACTGAGGAGGGTGATACTGCTGCTGCTGCATCTGCTGAAGGATCTGCTGCTGAAACTGCTAAAGGAGATGCTCTTGAAACTACTGCTATTGGATGGAAAGAATGCTTGCTACCCGCTCAGCTAGCAATCCGATCTCATCCTCCCCCAATCTAGAAGATGATGGCATGGCACGGCTCATAGATGGGGGTGCACTAACTGAAAGACCTGCCTCAGACTCTGACACAAAATGAATATCAGGGCTCGATCTGGGCTCAGGTGGTGATAAGGGATCTTCCCCCTCATCATGCTCCTCCTCCTCCTCTACAACTGCAGCACCTCGATCCTTGATCCAACGACCATCCACTCTGATGAAACCTATACGTCGAAGGGAGTGATCATTGTAAATGTCAGTGTTCAACAATCTACACACAACCTCCTCCTCAAAACTCACACCACTGTGCCTAAAAATAACTGTCAGGGCCATTCCATAAGGTAAGGGAGTCTTGGATCTATTCAAGGCCTCCCTTATGGCATCAATCATCAGAAATGAAAGATTTAGAAGAGACTCGGATACAACATGGTGCATCAAACAAATATCCTGTCCAGTCATCAGGTCATATCTTCCTCCTCTGAAGAAGAAGATCCTAGAGATCATGTGGTGGAGTAGTCTCATCTCCACACTCAAGTCTTTTGCCTTAATTTTTATGAAACCTGCAACATCATCTCTCCCTAAGATGGTCTTGAGTCTATCCTCTTTTCTAGGAAGCTCATCAAGATAGCTTCCCTCACAGGGCATTTGAAGTAATCTACCCAACCTAGCAGCATCTAGGACTATTTCAATACCCTTTACAACTGATCTTAGAAGTTCATCAATAAACACTGGGTTTGAGTAAAATTTTTTAACCAGACCTATGTATACCGGCTCAGACAAGCTATAGAAGAACCTCCACCCTTGATTAATTATCTTTTCACCAATTGAAAAACCATCTCTTCTCAAGAATCGAAAATCTACATTCCTCCCTAAAGCAACTTTTCTGCCAGAGAGAGGAACCTTACTTGGAGTCCTGGGAGGAGAGACTTGAGCAAGGATCTGAGCTGCCCTCTTTCTTCTTTCTTCTGCTTCCAATGGACTCACTGATTTTCTTCTTTGGGGCAGTTGCATCTTGGGAGCCATTGTTGCAATGAGGGCTAAAGAACCAGTCAAGAGAGAAATATAGGGTGAAGAGTTAATGGGAATGAAGAGAAATGAGGGATTTAGAGGTGTTTGATTAGGATTTTTGAAATGAGGGTTTCAAGGGCTTTGGTAAAGAGCATGAAAGAGTGCGTTTTGATCAAGGATAGGCCAAAAGGAAGTATCTACCCAAGATTTTAAGGTAGAAACAAAGAATTTTTGGATGGATGGAGGGTTGGATTTAGGATTTTATGGCTGGTGGGAAGCTTGGAGAAGGGTTTTAGTTTAGGATGAAAGGAGGAGGAAGATGAATAATGAATGAGTTGGCCCTTTTGGGTTTTAAACAAAAAATTTAATGGATCGACCCACTTTGAAACCCATTTACCCAACAATTTGGGACGTCCCATGGGTCGTCCCATCCAAGGTAGGTTCAGATGATGAGAAAAAAATCAAAGAAAAAAATTTGGAGAGGCTTGAGTCTACTTGAGATGATCAAGTAGAGCTTAGATAAATTTTGGCATGATTTTTTATGAAGAATTTCAATGGAGAAAAATTCAAGATTATATCTGAATAACTCTAAAGATTTTTATTTGGTATGAAACAGACCTTAAATAAAAGCAGATGCCTTCTAAATTTAAGATGATGAAGTAAAGGAATTTTAGAAAGATTTTGAAAGAAGAACTATGATGAGAGGTCAAGCAAAAGGATCTAAAATGTCTAATTCCCTCCTAATTGCACAAAATCTATCTTCATTTAAAGTTTTAGTGAATATGTCAGCTAATTATTTCTCAGTATTTATATATTCAAGTATTATATTATTATTTTGAATATGTTCCCTTATAAAGTGATGTCTAATTTCAATGTGTTTTGACTTAGAGTGTTGGATTGGGTTCTTAGTCAAACTAATGGTACTAATATTATCACATCTTATAGGAATATCTTTAAGTTCAATCTTAAAATCTATGAGTTGTTGCTTAATCCACAAGATTTGAGCACCGTAATTTTCGACTGCAATGTACTCGGCTTCGACTGTAGACAATGCCATCGAATTTTGCTTCTTGCTAAATCAAGAGATTAAGTTGACTCCTAAAAATTGATAAGTTCTACTAGTATTTTTTCTGTCTAATCTACATCTAGCAAAATCAGCATCTGAGTAACCTATTAAATCAATAGAAGATTGCTTAGAAAATCAGAGTCCTAGATTTTATGTTCCTTTTAGGTATTTGAATATTCTTTTAACAGTATTCAAATGTAATTTCTTAGGATTAGGTTGATATCTAGCATACATACATATGCTGAATATTATATCAGATCTACTAGCAGTAAGATATAACAAAGAACCTATCATACCTCTATAAAGCTTTGAATCAACAGACTTACCGTGTTCATCCTTATCTAATTTACAGGAAGGGGATATAGGAGTACTTACACTCTTGAAGCTCTCCATCTAAATTTTTTTAATAATTCTCTTGTGTACTTACTTTGGGTGATAGAGATCCCTTCCTTCATTTGCTTGATTTAGAGTCTGAAGAAGAAGATGAGTTCTCCCATCATACTCATCTCGAACTCCCCCCACAAAAGCTTAGTAAATTTTGGATGCAAAGCTTCATGAGTAGATCCAAATATAATATCATCAACATATATTTATATAACTAGTATCTCTTCATCTTTTCTTTTTATAAAAAAAATTGTATCTACTTTTTTTCTTGAAAAATTATTTTCTAATAAAAATTTACTCAATCTTTCATACCAAGCCCTAGGGGCTTGTTTCAAACCATACAAGGCTTTGTTTAATTTAAATACATGGTTTGGATATTTATGATTTTTAAAATCTAGGAGTTGCTCTGCATATACTTCTTCAGCAATATAATCTGTTGGTGCAAAAATCTGTCTGCGCCGGAGAAGCTGGAGTTGAGGAAGCCGCGGTCGCCACCGGGACCTGCAAGGGAAGTCTAAACCGGAGGTGGGGTTGCTCCGGCAAGACCCTCAGACGCTCAAGTCAGTTCTCTGCCTCAACAAGAATGGAGTGCTCGAACGGAGAATTTAGCAGAGTTTTGAGATAAGGCAAAAGAGCTTAAAGAATAACGTATCTGAGTCCCCCCTTTTATAGGCGGGGGAGGCAACGGACTGATGGCGATGTGTGTAACTGTCTGGTAGTGGGCCGCCCATGGTCAGGGGAATTGATTGCGAAAGATAATGGAGCAGACACGTGGGTATCACCTCGACTTGCCATGTGGAATCCGTTATGAGGGGTGGAGCAGCGTCCGTCATCAGGAGAATCGCATGGTATCCGTCGCAGGAGGTAGAGCAGGTCCGTGGCCGTTACTGTGGCCTGCCAGGGGGATAATGGAGCCGTGCGGAGTCCGCCATAGGAAGTGGAGCAGGGCGGCCATGGCTGCTGTGGCTTGTCAGAAAATGATGATACTGCGTGGAGTCCGCCACAGGAGGTGGAGCAGGGTCGCGGCCGTTTTGAGGGCCTGTCGGGGGCGTGGATCTGTCGATTGAAGCTCGGCAATGGTCGGAGCCATCGTGAGCGGAGCCTGGCTCCCGTAGGAGTTCGGGCGGAGCTGTTTTGATGTTGGCGGCGGAGCCCGGCTCCCGTAGGAGTCCGGGCGGAGCAGCGCTTGCTGATGGCGGTGAAGCCCGGCTCCCGTAGGAGTCCGGGCGGAGCAGCGCTTGCTGATGGCGGTGGAGCCCGGCTCCCGTAGGAGTCCGGGCGAAGCTGTGCTGATGTCGTCGGTGGAGCCCGGCTCCCGTAGGAGTCCGGGCGGAGCTGCGCTGCAAACAAAGTCAAAGGTGAAGTCCGGCTCTGATAGGAGTCTGGATTGAGCTTACCAGCAATTGATATTGAGAGCAGAGCCCGGCTCCCGTAGGAGTCCGGGCGGAGCTGTTCTGATGTCGGCGGTGGAGCCCGGCTCCCGTAGGAGTCCGGGCGGAGCAGCGCTTGCTGATGGCGGTGGAGCCCGGCTCCCGTAAGAGTCCGGGCGGAGCTGTGCTGATGTCGTCGGTGGAGCCCGGCTCCCGTAAGAGTCCGGGTGGAGCTGCGCAGCAAACAAAGTCAAAGGTGAAGTCCGACTCTGATAGGAGTCCGGATTGAGCTTACCAGCAATTGATATTGAGAGCGGAGCCCGGCTCCCGTAGGAGTCTGGGTGGAGCTGTTCTGATGTCGGCGGTGGAGCCTGGCTCCCGTAGGAGTCCGGGCGGAGCAACGGTTGCTGATGGCGGTGGAGCCCGGCTCCCGTAAGAGTCCGGGCGGAGCTGTGCTGATGTCGTCGGTGGAGCCTGGCTCCCGTAAGAGTCCGGGCGGAGCTGCGCTTGCTGATGGTGGTTCCGCCGTGGGTTCCGGCTGTGGGTATTTTATACCCAACACCAGTCCCCCTACATCCGAGTTTTGAATTTCAAACGAAGGAAGTACACAGAAGTACAGCCGGAACCGTCCCTTCGAATCCCGCGCCCTGCCGCTCCCAGATATTTTGGCATTAAATGAGCGCGTGCCAGAGTCTTTTCGAATTGGGGCGGTACGAGGGGATGCTTCGAAGACCCCACAGGTACGTTGTCCTAGGTACAGTGCAATTATGGCCCTGCCAACCGCCAGCCGCCTTCAGCCGTCTGCCACGGAGGGTGGGACACGTGTCGGATGCGGACTGGCCTGGGGGGATTCGAGATCATTATGGCGCCGGATCCCAGGGTCTATTTAAACTCGTCCTCCCCCCTTTCAGGCGTCCCACCCGCTTCTGATTTCTTGCCGGCGTCTGTCATCTCCCCGAGAGTCTGCTCTAGCGAACGCCCTCTCGAGCCGTAGGCGCCTTCCGTTCCTCGCTCCCCAGGCCCCCAGAGCAGGATAGGTTAGTGTCCACCTTCTCCTTCTTTCCGCTTAGGGTCCTCTCCTCCTTCCTCTTCTTTCGTGTCCTCTCCTGAGTTGACTTCCGGCGTCCCCCTCCTTTCTCGGCTTGCATTTCTAGGGCCCTTTAGGTTCTCCCCCAAAGAAAAATGTCTTCCGATTCTTCTTCCCCCGTAAGCCCTGGGAGTTCTTCTGCTTCAAACCCCCAGGCCCCTGTCTCTGCGGACGAACCCGCGTTTGGGGCAGGGTCTCGCCCGGTCTTCGCACCGGGCGCTATTCCTTGTTCGTCAACTCCGGACGAACTTCTCCTGATAAGGGCTCGGTACGGGGTCCCTTCAGAGTACGATCTAGAGCTTCCTGGCCCCTCCGACCGGGCCAGCGCTCCCCCTCCTGGTCGCTTCTGTTTGTACCAGGAGGCATTCCGTGCCGGACTCCGGCTTTCGCTCCCAGCTTTTGTTGCCGCCTTCTTTCGTTTCTTAGACATTTCTCTCGCTTCCGTCGCCCCGAATTCCTTTAGGTTTTTGATAGGGTTTCTCTCCCTCTGTCATATAGCCGAGGTCCAGCCTTCCCTCTCCCTGTTCAGACATTTCTATACTTTCAAACGCCATCCTTCAGCAAAGGATTGGTGGTATTTCTCCCCCCAGTTCGGTAAGAAGGGGTTGCTGAAGGGCGCCCCTTCTTCGATTCACAACTGGAAGGAAAAATTTCTCTTCATTTACTGCCCGACCCTGGAATTGGGCTTGCCCCCTTGGGGGTCTCTGAGGGATTCCGTCCGTCGGGCCCCTGGCCTGGGAGAGGACGACCTTCAGGCCGCCCAGAAGCTCCTGAGTTACCCCGCTCCTTCCCTTCCAAACCTACTGAGGGAGCCGCTTCTCTTCAACATCGGCCTGAGCCCTCAAGATCCAGCAAGTATACATCTTTCCTTTTCTTATCTTCTTCTTCCCTCTCTTCCTTTCTCTCTCCTTTTTCTTCTTTTCTCTTTCTCTTTTCTTTTTCCTCTTTTCTCTTTCTCTTTTTTCTTTCTTCTTTTTTTTTTTTTTTTTTTTTCGGGCTGATTGGTGCTGCTTTTTCCTTCTTCTTTTCTTTTCCCATTTTTTTTTTTTTTTTTTTTAGCAATGGATGCCGAAGCCACACGGATGCTCGCCAAGGCCATGAGAGTCCAGAAAAGGAAGGGCGCGACGACTTCCAGCTCGGCGAAGAGGGCCAGGGTGGAGGAGACGAGCTTGGCCGTGCCCGTCCAGGCGACCCCGGCGATCGACATTCCTTCGGATGCCGAGCCAGCGGCCCCCCGGGCTCCCCCAGGGAGCCCACCGACTGGGGTCCCTATTCCGGAGGTCCGCCCCGCGGAGGCGCCTGCCGCGGGGAGGAGGAGAAAATCGGTGGCCCGCAGGTCGAGCAGCCACCGAGCTGCTGCGGACGAGTCCATCTGCTCCGAGGGGGGATCGGAGAACCCCTTCAACGACAAGGCCCTAATCCGTCGGCTGCTCGATGGTTGCATCCTGTCCGATGTCGTGGAGAGGATCGACCGCGCCGATCCCGAGCAGCGGGCCTGGGATACCTTGGGGTCCTTTCTTGAGGTAAGCGGATTTTTACTTGCTCAGTTGCTCGGTCTTTGTTGTAATTCTCTATCTGTCTTTGCAGATCGGGCACCAGCTCTTCGCCTATGTTGAGGCGTCAGGCCGCATGAGAAGGGATCTTCTTCGGGCGGAGGAGCACTGCCAAGACGAGGTTGCTCGTCTTCAAGCGAAGACGGCTGAGGTGGCCACCCTCCGGGAGGCTCTGGAGAGAGAGAGAGAAGACCGGGAAGAGGAAAGGCGAGTCTGGGAGGAGGAGAGGCGAAGTTTGGAGGAGTCGGCAAGGAAGGCGGAGGCCGAGGTCGCCCATCTGGCCGAGCAAACTCCGGTTCTGGTCTCGGAGGCCAGGACCCTTGCAGTGGAGGAGTTCAAGACCTCCACGGAGATGAGGGAGCTGAACGTCCAGTTCGGCCTAGAGGCGTTCACCAAGGGGTTCGAGCTCTGCCGAGAGAGGATGGCCAGCAGATATCCCGACCTTGATCTCGGCTTTTTGGAGGAGTCTGACGACGAGGCCGCCCCTCCGTCCGCCGCCGTCGCAGCCGCGCCCCCCGCGCCGAGCTCTCCACCCCCTGCCCCCGAGGTCTGAGACCTCCGATCTTGTATCTTTCTTTTGTCGTCATATTTCCCTTCCGCTTGTCTTCAAAATTAATCAATAAAGTCGAACTTCTTATTGTGGATGACCTTTCCTTCCCCCTGCTTCTTCTTTACTGCCTTTCTTCTTGTAAAGAGTTGGTCTCTGACATTTGCATCTTTCGCTGGCAGCGTCCTGCCGAAGCACTTCCCTTGCCCCTGGGGGTCCCGCTGAAGTCAACTATCCAACGGCTAAAAAAGGAGGTCCTCCACCTGACGAAGAAGTTGAAAAAGTCGGAGGGCGAGCTCTGCCAGGCAAAAAAATGCTATTCCGAGGCCGCCTCTGAGGCCGCCCACTTCAGGAGTCTCCAAGTGAAGGCAATCATGGACTACAGCCGGAGGAAGGCGAACTTTGCGAAGGAGCTCGAAGAATGCATGAAGAGCGCCAGCGACCGAACTTGGGCTCAAGAGGCCAGGATCAGCGCCCTTAAAGTGGAGCTGTCGGCTGCCAAGAGGAGGATCGGCCAGCTGGAAGGGAACTCACCCCGGCTTACAGCGCGGGATGAGCAAATATGGTCGCAAAAAGTTTCCGACCTCCAGAAGCAGCTTCAAGATGCCGAGATGAGCCACGATGTGCAGCGGGCCAGCTGGCGTCGACAGGTAGAGGAGTACAAGGGGAGATTCCATCGATCGGCGGACGAGGTGGTTCGTCTCCAGAGGCAGCTGGTTACTAGGGCGCAGCTTGCTAACGCCCAAGATAACGAAGAGCTCCAAGCCCTGAGAGGCACTGTCGAAGGGATTTCTGTCTCCCTTGGGGAGAAGACAGCTGAGCTTCAACAAGTAAAAATTCAACTGGGACTTGAGCGGAAGGCCGTTGCGGACGCAGAGGCGGAGTCCGAAGTTTTGCGGAAGTGGCATCGGGAAGCGGAGGCTGAGAGTCGGCGACTTCGTCAGGCGCTCCAGGATATGCTGCAAAAGAAGGAAGAACTAGAGGAAATGGTGGACACCCTGAGGCAGTCCTGGTCGGGGGATGGAGGTGATCACCCTATGTTAGAGGGAGCAGGACCTCCTTAGAGTCCTTTAGTAGTCACCCCCCTTTTTGTAGCTGCCCCCCTTTTCTTTTCTTGTCGTTTTGTCCCTCTTTTTCTGGCCGTCCTGGCCCTGTAGCATATATATCGGAAATGAGAAAAAGGCATTTTGTGTTACCTTGTCCGCGCGTAGCACTAATATTGTCGTTCGTTGACCCTTTCTCGTTGTTTGGCCTGTTTGGCTTAGAGGTCGCCGTGGGAAAGGGCTCTTCCCTTCCATCCGATCCCGTCATGTGGCCGAGCCTCGCCACCGTTTTTAACCCTTGCTGGCGAAGTGGCGGATGGAGCCCGGCTTTCTTAGGAGCCCGGGCGAAGTCTTTCTTGGGGGCGGAACCCGACTCCCGTAGGAGTCCGGGTGAAGCTTTACCTGGCGGCGGAACCCGACTCCCGTAGGAGTCTGGGTGAAGCTTTACCTGGCGGCGGAACCCGGCTCCCGTAGGAGTCTGGGTGAAGCTTACCTTGGCGGCGGAACCCGACTCCCGTAGGAGTCCGGGTGAAGCTTTACCTTGGCGGCGGAACCCGGCTCCCGTAGGAGTCCGGGTGAAGCTTTACCTGGCGGCGGAACCCGACTCTCGTAGGAGTCCGGGTGAAGCTTTACCTGGCGGCGGAACCCGGCTCCCGTAGGAGTCCGGGTGAAGCTTTACCTTGGCGGCGGAACCCGGCTCCCGTAGGAGTCCGGGTGAAGCTTTACCTTGGCGGCGGAACCCGGCTCCCACAGGAGTCCGGGTGAAGCTTTACCTTGGCAGCGGAACCCGGCTCCCGTAGGAGTCCGGGTGAAGCTTTACCTTGGCGGCGGAACCCGGCTCCCGTAGGAGTCCGGGTGAAGCTTTACCTGGCGGCGAAACCCGGCTCCCGTAGGAGTCCGGGTGAAGCTTTACCTGGCGGCGGAACCCGGCTCCCGTAGGAGTCCGGGTCTTCCATTTTGCTTGAGCCGGTCGCGAGGTTCTCGTTATCAGCCTGGCTTGTGGGGGCGCGTTAGGGCGCTGTAAGGCCTCTCCCCCCCTCCGGTCTAAAAGAACCGGGCCTTCAACTTTGCTCATGTCAGGATGAGGTTCTCCTCCTGTTCCTGACATGGCTATGGGGGCACATTAGGGCATTGCAAGGCCTCTCCCCCCATCCGGTCTAAAAGAACCGGGCCTTCGACTTTGCTCAAGTTAGGGTGAGGTTTTCCTCCTGTCCCTAACAGGGCTGTGGGGGCACATTAGGGTGTTGTAAGGCCTCTCCCCCTATCCGGTCTAAAAGAACCAGGCCTTTGACTTTGCTCAAGTTAGGGCGAGGTTTTCCTCCTGTCTCTAACAGGGCTGTGGGGGCACATTAGGGCGTTGTAAGGCCTCTCCCCCCATCCGGTCTAAAAGAACCGGCCCTTTGACTTTGCTCATGTCAGGACGAGGTTCTCCTCCTGTTCCTGACATGGCCGTTGTTTTTTGGAGAAGTCATATCCAGTCATAATACATCCGCGTTAAGCAGGAGGAGTGCGTTAGCTAGAAAGAAAAGTAGATTCAAAACAAAACAGTAGGCAATACATTTACAGTTCTCCCGCTCCTCCTTGAGGCCCTCCGGCGATGGAGTCGATGGTCCCGATAGGAGGCCGGTCCCCGGGCTGCTCCTCCCTCTTCTGCGGTTCGGGCGGTGGGAGGGCTCTTGGCCGGTCTCCTCTACCCTCAGGCCTGCGGCGGATGAATCTGTCGAGCCAACCTCGCCGGATGAGCTCCTCGATCTCGTCCTGGAGCTGGATGCACTCTTCGGTGTCGTGGCCGTGGTCGCGGTGGTAGAGGCAGAACTTGTTGGGGTTGCGCTTCCCGGGGTGCGTGCGCATCCTCTCCGGCCTAGGGATCAGCTCCCTGACCTCCATCAGTACCTGGGCCTTCGAGGCGTTGAGGGAGGCGTAGCTGCGGAACTTCCCTAGCGGGGAACCCCGCCGAAACCTGTTGTCCGGGCTTCTCTGCCTGCGTGCCCGGGGTGGAGTATGGGCGCGCTTGTGCCCAGGAGGGGATCGGGAGCGAGGCCGGGCTTCCCTTGGCCTCTTCTCAACTGCGGGCTTGCCAGAATCTCCCACCTGGCGCTCCCTTGCAGTCTCTTCATCCTTCATTTTGAAGGCCTCTTCCGCTCGGGCGTATCCTTCAGCCCGAGCCAGCAGATCAGCAAAATCCCTGGGGTACTTCTTCTCCAGGGAGTACAAGAGATCATTCTTCTGAAGGCCACCTTTCAGGGCGGCCATGGCCACTGACTGGTCCAAGTTCCGGACCTCCAGCGCCGCGATGTTGAAGCGGTTGATGTAGGCCCGTATGGACTCCCCTTCCCTCTGCTTGATGTTGATGAGGGACTCCGAACCTTTCCGGGGACGTCGGCTGCTGACAAAATGGGCCACGAATTGGTGGCTCATTTGGTCGAAGGAGAAGATGGTACCCGACTTCAGTGCAGAGTACCAGTTTCTTGCTACTCCCTTCAAAGTAGACGGGAAAGCCCGGCATAAGATGGCGTCGGGGGCACCATGAAGCAGCATCATTATCCGGAAGGCCTCCAGGTGGTCCACTGGGTCCGACGTCCCGTCGTAGCTTTCAAACTGGGGGAGCTTGAAATTCGGCGGGATCGGTTCCTGCATAATCATTTGGGAGAAGGGAGGGTCAGTGCAGATATCCTCACCGTAAGCGGGAGGCGCATGGCGGAGTTCTTCGATCCGCCGGTTCATCTCCTGGAGCCTTCGGTCCAGGAAATCCTCTCGACTTCGAGTCTCGAGGGTCCGTTGGCAGAACGGGGGCAGGGATCTCCCAGGGGTGGAGTCGTGGTCCGACTGAGGGCTCTCCACCCTCGGATTCGCCTTCTCGGGAAGGACGGGGCGGCTAGCCCAGGTGGCCCGCCCCACCGCCGGGTTCTGGCATTCCGGAGATGCCCCCTCCGGATGCGCTGACGCCTGCGGCGGCTGCTGCTGCATCGCCTGTACGGCCTCGACAAGGCCCTTGACCTGCTGCACCAGCAAGTCAAACTGCTCTGCACCGACCGCCATCGTCGGAGGGGGAGGAGGGGCTGGCTGAGACATGGGAGGGGAGGTCGGAGCCTGAGATCTGGCCGCGGAGGCCGTGGACCGCCGGGTGGACGCCCTGCGCGGAGGCATCGGGTGTCGATCTCGCGGGGGAGGATTAGGAGTAGATGACGGAGAGATGGCCGGAGGTGGCTCCGTTGAGCGCTCCTTCAAGAACAAGGGTGCTGCGAAGACACAGGCCCCTTCCTCTAGCGCCAATCCTGTTGGTGCAAAAATCCGCCTGCGCCGGAGAAGCTGGAGTTGAGGAAGCCGCGGTCGCCACCGGGACCTGCAAGGGAAGTCTAAACCGGAGGTGGGGTTGCTCCGGCAAGACCCTCCGATGCTCAAGTTAGTTCTCTGCCTCAACAAGAATGGAGTGCTCGAACGGAGAATTTAGCAGAGTTTTGAGATAAGGCAAAAGAGTTTAAAGAATAACGTATCTGAGTCCCCCCTTTTATAGGCGGGGGAGGCAACGGACTGATGGCGACGTGTGTAACTGCCTGGTAGTGGGCCGCCCATGGTCAGGGGAATTGATTGCGAAAGATAATGGAGCAGACACGTGGGTATCACCTCGACTTGCCACGTGGAATCCGTTATGAGGGGTGGAGCAGCGTCCGTCGTCAGGAGAATTGCATGGTATCCGTCGCAGGAGGTAGAGCAGGTCCGTGGCCGTTACTGTGGCCTGCCAGGGGGATAATGGAGCCGTGCGGAGTCCGCCATAGGAAGTGGAGCAGGGCGGCCATGGCTGCTGCAGCTTGTCAGGGAATGATGATACTGCATGGAGTCCGCCACAGGAGGTGGAGCAGGGTCGCGGCCATTTTGAGGGCCTGTCAGGGGGCGTGGATCTTTCGATTGAAGCTCGACAATGGTCGGAGCCGTCGTGAGCGGAGCCTGGCTCCCGTAGGAGTCCGAGCGGAGCTGTTTTGATGTTGGCGGCGGAGCCCGACTCCCGTAGGAGTCCGGGCGGAGCAGCGCTTGCTGATGGTGGTGAAGCCCGGCTCCCGTAGGAGTCCGGGCGGAGCAGTGCTTGCTGATGGCGGTGGAGCCCGACTCTCGTAGGAGTCCGGGCGAAGCTGTGCTGATGTCGTCGGTGGAGCCCGGCTCCCGTAGGAGTCCGAGCGGAGCTGCGCTGCAAACAAAGTCAAAGGTGAAGTCCGGCTCTGATAGGAGTCCGGATTGAGCTTACCAGCAATTGATATTGAGAGCGGAGCCCGGCTCCCGTAGGAGTCCGGGCGGAGCTGTTCTGATGTCGGCGGTGGAGCCCGACTCCCGTAGGAGTCCGGGCGGAGCAGCGCTTGCTGATGGCGGTGGAGCCCGGCTCCTGTAAGAGTCCGGGCGGAGCTGTGCTGATGTCGTCGGTGGAGCCCGGCTCCCGTAAGAGTCCGGGCGGAGCTGCGCTTGCTGATGGTGGTTCCGCCGTGGGTTCCGACTGTGGGTATTTTATACCCAACATAATCATTTAGAAAGGCACTTTTAATATCCATTTGAAATAGTTTAAAATTTATGAAATATGCATAAGCAAGCAATATTTTTATAGCTTCTAATCTAGCAACAGGTACAAATATTTCATCAAAATGAATTCCTTCCTATTGGTTATATCTTTTAGCAATTAGTCTTGCCTTATTTCTAATTATATTACCATCTTCATCAAGTTTATTTTTATATACCCATTTTGTTCCAATTATTGGATAGTTTTTAGGTCGAGCAATAAGAGTCCATACATTATTTCTTTCAAACTGATTTAACTCTTCTTGCATAGCATTTATCCAGTTATGATTTTGTTTAGCTTCTTCTATTGTCTTAGATTCTAAGTGAGAAATAAAAGCCACATAATTATGTACATCTCTAAGAGAAGATCGAGTTCTTATCCCTTGTGTCGGATCACCAATGATTAATTCTTTAGGGTGATTATGGACATACCTCCATTCCTTTGAAAAATTATTTATATCTTAAGATTGTTCTTGAATATTTTGAACATTGATGCTCTCATCCTCATACTTTTCCTCCGACTGGTCTTTATTTTACTTATTTAAGTCACTGATGGTGAGCTCTTTCATCCCTTCTTCTAAAATACCTACATCATCAGTACCCTCTTTCTTTCTTAATGAAAGATCATTAGTCTCATTAAAAACTACATGGATTGGCTTTTCCATAACTAGAGTTCTTTTATTAAAAACTCTAAAAGCTTTTCTAGAAGTAGAATAGCCAAGGAAGATAGCTTCATCAGATTTAGCATCAAATTTTCTTAAGTTATCTTTACTATTATTTAAAATAAAGCAATGACAACCAAAAATATGAAAATACTCTATGTTAGATTTTCTACCTTTCCATAATTCGTAAGGTGTTTTCTTTAAAATTGATCTTATTAAAGCATGGTTTAAGATGTAACATGCTGTGTTAATAGTTTCTACCCAAAAGTATCTTGGAAGACTGCTTTACATAGTATAATACAGGCTATTTCTTTAAGAGTTCTATTTTTTCTTTCTACTAATCCATTTTGTTGGGGTGTTCTAGATGCAAAAAATTATGATCTAAGTCTTTTTCATCATAAAATTTTTTAAAATTTTTATTTTCAAATTCAGTACCATGGTCACCACGAATTGAAATAATTGATAAATCTTTTTCATTTGAAACTTTTTGGCAAAACTTAGAAAAAGCTGAAAATGCTTCATCTTTAGATGCTAAAAATAAGACCCAAGTAAAACGTGAGAAATTATCAATAATCATAAAATCATATCTTTTACCTTCTAGGCTAGTTGTCCTTGTAGGACCAAACAAATTCATGTATAAAAGTTCTAAAGGTTTAGAAGTTGAAATAATTTTCTTAGGTTTAAAAGAAATATTTGTTTGCTTATCTAATTGGCATAGATCACAAATTTTATCTTTTTCAAAATTTATCTTTAGCAAACCAAAAATCAAATCTTTTTTAATAATTTTAGATAGTGTATGCATACTAATATGTGCAAGCCTACGATGCCAAAGCTAACTAGTCTCATTGATTTTAGCATTTATAGCCATAAGATATTACATGTTTTGCATAGAAAGATTATCCAAATCTATCATGTAAACATTGCTATGTCTATGTCTAATGAACTTAGTGCTATTATCAAAAAGACTAGTTACAATACATATAGATGATTCAAAAACTTCTTTATAATCTTTATCATATAATTAATCGATGCTTAATAGGTTATGTTTAAGACCATCTACAAGCAAAATATTTTTAATACAAGTTGAGAAAATGATACCAATGTTATCTATATCGATGATCTTTTCTTTGTCATTATCTCCAAAGGTGACCATCCCTCTATTTTTAGTTTTCAAGGTGATGAATTAAGACTCATCATCGGTCATATGTCTTAAGTACCCGCTATCAAGATATCATTTTCACTTCGTTGCTTGGGACATAAGACACACCTATACATATGAAATCAAGTTTTAATTTTAGGTACCTAAGCTAACTTGGGTCCTTTAGGATTAGTCACAATGGTTCCTTTTGGAACCCATATCTTCTTAACATTTATACTAATAAATTTGTTTGACAAGCATGCATAAGCTTTATGTCCTACCTTGCCATATTTAAAACATGTGATGTTTGATAATTTATTCATGGATGTATTTACAAAGATATTTTTCAAAAATTTTTATTTTTTAAGAGTATTATAACCAAAGCCGACTTTATCATACACCACTCTTTGATTGTCAATAATTATTTGAAGTTTATTTGAGCTCAGGATAAATTTATCAACTATTGATTTCAATTTGGTTACTTCTTTCTTTAGGTTTTAATTTTTCTTTACTAGAGTTTTGTTTATACTTAAAATTTCTTCCTTTTCTTTTGATAGAGTTTGATATTTCATTTCTAATTCTTTATTTTTGTTGGAGATCTCTTTTTTTTCTTTAAATAAAATTTGATTTTTTTAATTTTAAATCTTTGTTTTTCAGTCCTAATTTCTTTAAATCATCCAAAAATTTATGAAATATTTTTTGCAGTTCATCATAAGAAAATTTATTTTGAGTTTCAGTGATTACCTCATTTTCATATGCCATAAGGCACAGGTTGGCTTCTTCATGGGATTCATCATCTGAGGTAGAGTCATCACTATCGCTCTATGTAGCCATCATTGTCTTTTCTTCTTAAACTTTTTCTGACCCTTTTTAAGGTGGGGATAGTTCGATATAAAGTGGCCCAACTTCTTACATTCATAACAAATGATAGGCTATTCTTTCTCTTTTTTTTTACTCAGCTCCTCCTTAACTGGTGGTCTTCTCTTGGTCCCTTATCTTCTTTTCTTCATAAACCGTCTGAACTTTCTTGTGATTAATGCTAAATTCTCATCATCTTCACTGTTTTTTGATTTTTTTTGAATCTTCTTCTTCTTGGGCAATTGCCTTCTTTCTTCTGGTCTCTTCTTTAAAATGCTGCTTCATAGTCAGCTCATGGATTATGAGAGATCCAAGCAACTCCTCTAAAGGTAGGATGTTTAAGTCTTTGGCTTCTTGAATCGTCGTGACCTTTGCCTCTCACGATCTTGGTAGAGATCTAAGAACTTTTTTTACAAGATTACTGTTAGAATAACACTTTTCAAGACTTTTAGACTATTTATAATATCAGTAAAATGAGTAAACATTTGTGTTATAGACTCATCAGGTTTCATTTTAAATAATTCATAATTGTACACAAGCATGTTAAATTTTGACTCTTTTACTTGGTTTGTGCCCTCATGTGTAACTTCTAATCTATCTCAAATTTTTTTAGCTAAATTACAAGTGAAAATATGATTAAATTCATTTGCATCTAGAACATAATACAAGATATTCATGGCTTTGACATTGAGCTAAGCCAATTTCTTGTCAAACTCATCCCATTCACCTTCTGGCTTAGGGAGGGACATACCATCAATCAATTTAGTGAGTGTGTAAGATCCATTCACTATGATACTTCATATATCATAGTCAAGTGCTTGGATAAATATTCTTATCTGAGCTTTTCAATAGGTATAGTTAGACCCATTAAAAAGTGGAGGTCGGTTGGTAGATTGCCCCTCGGCTAGAGATATGTCAAATTGGGTTGCCATATATCTTTGGCTCTTGATGGTTAAACCAAGTAAAGGCTAGAGCACTGAGCTCTGATACCACTTGTTGTACAGATATGGAGTCCAAGAGGAGGAGTGAATTGAATTTTTTAAAATTTTTAGTGATTAGTGCTCACAAGCAATGTGCTCAACTTAATGAGTGAGGTGAGTTAATTAGCAATGAAAAGAAGATTAACAAATGAACAAGTATAGAGCACAATGAAGAAAAAAAAATATGCAAGTACATCAAACACAAGGAATTTATTATGGTTCAGTGCTAACCTTGCACCTACATCCACTCTCCAAGTCCCAACTTGAGAATTCAATCCACTAAAAGGATTTTCAATTTACAACATATCGGATTACACCGACCCTTGCTATCCAAGCAAGAATACTTATTTCTCAGGTACAAGTCAATCCATAAATCTTTTGATTACAGGTTCGGATCAACCTATCTGAGTTTTAGAACCTCCCAAAACTCTAAACTCTAAGAACAATAGCAAAAAAAAGAGTACAAAAATTTCAGCACAAGGAGCTCCTTAAATTAGCATAATAAAATAATAAAAACATAATACTCAAGGAGTAGAAGCTTTTGTTGGACAACCTCAAATGATTGAGACACTTGAATGCAGCTGGAGAGTGGTTGGTGAGCAGATTGAATGCTTCTTTTCTCTCTTTCTAGGATTTTCTTTCTCTTTCACAGATTTGAGCTTGAATACTTCTTGGTTCTTTTAATTTTTCACCTCTAGAGAGCATTTATAGTCTTCATTTAGTCTTGAGAGTGTCTTAGAGTCGGTTAAGAGCCATTGAAGTATGTTTAATGCACATTAAATATATCAAAAATAGACTGAAAACTAGTCGTTACGAGTGCCAGCTCCGAATGGGTCGACCCATGGGATGCCTCGCTGGAAATAGGTAGATCCATGAGTCACCTCATTTCGTCAGACAGAAAATTATGCTCTCTGTTTTGATTTTAGGATCTTAAGGGTCGACCCATCGGTCATCCCACTGCATGCCACAAGCCAAAACAAGTGCGTGCCAGCTACCCAATATAAGGGGATGATCAAGTTGGGTCATCCTATTTTGTTTCAACCCAGTTTTTCATATATTTAAAATTTAAAACTTACCAAAATACTACCAAACACTCTTAAATGAATTTGAATAAATTTGATACTTCCAAAAGGCTTCAAAAATGTCTCTAACTTACAAAATCTTCAACTTTGACATCTTTAAAGGAGCTCTTCAAACTCAATATTTTTGGACTACTTGAAACAACATCAAAAAAATTTTCAAGGATAAGAAACTCATTAGTAGTCCTCTCAAATGGTTTGTGACTATTAAAATCAATTCTTGGGACAACATCTTCCTTTCTCAGTGATAAAATCTAAAGGACCAACTCCCTTGGCCATCCCCAATAAGCAAATCCCCAATCCTTAACCGAAAAAAAAGAAATGAAAAGAAAATACTCCTTCCAGCCATGAATAAAAGAGTACCTTTGATCAAAGGTGAAATCTCTTTTTGGGGAAAGACGTACCACCAATTCTTGATGTAAGGATACCTCTTGAGGATGGAAAAGATCAAAAAAAGGGACGGTTGGATAGACCTCGGCCAAGAAATAGGTGACAAGAAAATCATATACAAAATGCTAGGAGTTCAATACCACCAAACTCAAGGACATGTCCAAAAAATTGAAAAGCTAGATGATGAATGGATGGAGGGGAAGTCTAAGCCTTGCCTAGAAGACCTTTTCATATAGACCAAGCCGACAAGGAGAGGGTCGCAAATCCAACCACTTTGCCCTAAGAGTTCTAGTTTGTATTCAAAAGGAAACTTGAACTAGGCCCATAGCAAACTCATGTCATTGGGGTCCAGTACTGACTGTACTATCCAGGCATGAATGACTCTTCAACCTCACACTCGACATTTGGCCCCTCAGGGCCATACTCCAAGGAGGAAGGATTGAAAGAACAGCCTACCATTGTGTTGCCTGATCCACCCATTTTATGCCTAGAAGCTAAATTAAAAAATGAAGAAAAGAACAAGAAAGATGGTAGAAGCAAGACCAACAAATGCAAAAGGAGAAGCAAGGATCAACTAGGTGGGAGCTGGGGATAGGCTCAAAAGACCAACCTGCTTAACCAGAGATTGCTTAGTCAAGAAACCTGGAGGGATAGCTGAAGATTGCTGATGAGGTCTTGGTCTTTGTCGCAGGAGTGTCGTTGCCATAGGGGAGAAGAAAGCAATGAAAAGAAAAAGAATGGAGGAAGAAAGAGGTGCCCTTATTTATAATGCTTCAGACGGTCCTGATCTTGCATCAGTTTGCCCAAGGCCATTAGATTGCCACCACGTGGCATCATAGGATATGCCAAACTCAAATCTCTAGATGGTGCATTTATGCACATGTCTCAAACAACGCACATGACACTTTGAATCTAATATGCCTCTCAACGGTTGCTCCTGGTTAATCATGACGATGCAATGCTTCATCTTGCCCAAGTGACATGGATGCGTTATTCTAACTAAGGGATCAAGCATTTGGCACATGTCCTAGGTAGATCAGATCTAATGTACTCCCTTTGCTCGACCCAATTTTGGCTCAAACTTAGGAGTAGGAGGCATATGTTATGGGTAAAAAATCTTTACTGCCTGAGTCAAATACACTAGTAAACTTCGATCACAGTCGACCCATGCATCGGCCAACCCCTGCTTCCACCAATCTCAAGGATCACAGGTCGATCTTGATTGACATTCTTGGAAGGGTTGACTAGGAGCTCCTGTTGGTGAGTATAGGCGATTTCATGCATGTATTTCGAAACTTTTTTGAATAAATTACAACAGAAGATAATTAGATTAATCAAATTAATCTAACATACATATGATCTAATCATCAAATCAACCTATTCTAGGATCTATGATATGATATGTTGCATATAAAATCTGAAATAATCACGTGATAGAATCTGCATGCATAGATGTAAGCAGTAGATCACATCTACTTCTAATCTGAATTTAGAACTTGATACTTGAGTGTGGATCGATGATCGCCGCTACTGAGAGACATGGTGAAGAACATTCTTACTGGTTGCTCATAGCCACACATGCATCCAACTTCTATGGAAAGTCCACTCGAAGCTTTGATCTGATCGATCTTCTCAGGAGTGCTAGCTCGTGCGAAGACCTTCTTCTTGACTGATCTGGATCCCTTCTTCAAATCTCTAAAATCTTTTTAGAGATTGAAGATAGACTTCTGGAAGAGATGAGGATCTAAAAAAAATATGAAAAAGAAACCATTTATCCTCTTATTTTTCTCTCTTTCCAAATCCTAGGATCAAACCCTAGAATTCTAGGTTTAGTGCACACCCAAAGAGAGAGGACTCTCCTCTCTTTTTTTTACGCCAAGAACCACACCCCAAGCACCTTCATGTGAAGAACTCTTCTTCTTGTTTCTCTCTTACATGCACATACAAATAAACCTTTTTATTATGGCATGTAAGGAGTAGGGGAGAAGAGTCCAAGAAATCTTGGACTCTTGATGTGTTGTCACACCTTTTCAAATCTCACACCAAAAGAAATAAGGGATGCCCCCTTTGTTATTTTTTCATGGTAAAACCAGATCACATCTAACTTTCCATGATGAGAAACCCCCATGTTGTCACACAAAATAGGAGGAATAAAAGGAAGTGGCATGGAGGTCTAATAGATAATGTCAAACATTATCTCTTATGGTTACCAATTTAAATTTCATTTGAACCTTCTATAAAAATCAGATAACACCCATATTTGGATGTGAGAAAGGAGGGTGAGAGGGCTTCTTAGCATAGAGAAAAGGTCATGCAAAAAATATCTTCGCGTGGAGAAAGTTTGCGTCAAAGGTTTGGTGCGCAAGGGAGAAGGAGAGTCCAATCCTATATGGACTCTAGATTTTCTTATTTGAATCCAAACCAAATTACATCTGATTTAGTCCAAATAAAATAGATGAAATTTAATCTAATTAGGTTTATAAATTTTTAATTAAATTTTAATCAAATTAAAAATTGATTAAATCAAAATTCTGATCAAATCAGAGATAATTCTTTCTTAGCGATTAGGTCATCTCATAACCTAATCGAGTCAAACCTAATTGAATCTAATTCAATTAGATTTTATTTAATCCTCTTTGCTCAATCAAATTGAACTAATCAGTAATCTAATTACTAATTAATTCTTTATTAATTCACTAATACTTGATGAATAAATTTATTTCAATTTTTGCACAAAGTTAATCATCAATCAAATTGATGATTAAGCCCTTGAACGATTTTCAATCGTTGATCAGCCACATGATCAGTTAGAAATTTTTTTTGAGTGTGACCCCATATATTCGAATCTAAACTGGTAGCACAGGAATAAATTTCTGAATCAATCGATGTAACCATCTAGCAATAGTGATCCGACGTCCGGATAGATTGAATGATGGTGAAATAACATTCAAAAATCTATTGGTATATAGTTACCATATAATTCATCCCTTTGATCCTAATACTCGAGGATGATCTAAGATTTAACTGTCAATCCTAGATAAGTTATCTATATTATATTTCAATCTTTCAAATACATCATATGGATTACTCAGGTCCAGATTTTGCTAAATTGAAATAAATTGATATATTAACTTCTACTAATTTGGAAGGGTCAATCCCATCTTGACTCACACACCGGCTTGACAAGTACTTGACTACACCCAGAAATTTTTTGTTACTGAATTAGAAACTCAGTTAGTCTGATATCAAAGTACAGTGAGTTGCTTGCAAGTCACCATGGTGATTTCAGATCGGAGAGACACTTATATCCATACCCTTCACGAGCTACTCTTGATAGTAGAGTACTCCATAGTTGGTCATATTTAGTGATGATGTACTCCTACATCTCACTTGCATACCATATCAGTATCTCCACACTATTTGATTACGAGGATAACCAACGTATATGGCACACAATGACTGATACTTGATAATACTATCGTCCTAGTAATAGCGTATCGTTTGGTTGCGAACCAATTTAAGGACTATACGATAAATCCTCTTTTATCGATCAAAGTAATCCTAAGGACTTCATCGCAATATAGAAGTTCGTTAGAAGATGTAACCTTATGATAAAAAAGATCAAATAATTTTTATTATTTATCAATTAATATATATTTATAATTAGCACAATCGTCAAACGATTGGCTTTAGGATATATTTTTCAATAGCTCCTACGTATTCTTTTTAAATTATATGACCATTGGGAATAGTTGACCAAAAGCCAGATAAAATAATGACAATCGCCAAATACTAGAATAACAATAGGTCAGGAATCTCGGAGTAGCACATCTGAAGCGGTCGGGATGGCCTTCAATGACTCTCCCTTCTCATTGCTCTCATCTTTATCTATTAACAAAAGCGAATAGAGGATCCCCAGGTATAGAATCTTTATCATACACTCCTTTCCACATATTCTAGACTTCTGACTTGAATATTGGAGGGTCTCTATCAGAGCCAACTCCCACTAGAGAGTTATTTTGCAAGTCTAACTATTGTCGTCCTATATTCGCTGTCCAACTTTAATCAAACCGATCCAAGGCAGAAATCTATGGCAATATATAGTTTTTTTATTTCTAAATTTTTTTGTGCTCCCCCAAAATCCACCCTGAAGATTGTGTCAAGTATTGCCAGATCTACATCCAAACTAGGGCTGGAAGTGGGCTTGGGCTTGCTCGAGGCCCATCGATTCGGGTTGGCTTTGGGTCGGGCTTCAAGCCTGGCTCGAAACCATTAAGACCAGGCTCGGACCTTATTTTAGGGCCCGTTTTATTTTCAGGCCGGGCTCGGGTAGACCTTTGGCTCGATCCGGGCTCGGCCCGAGCCCAGCCCGAATGGCAGTCTGATTAAAATCCTTCTTTGGTTCTTCCATCCTGTTGTTCTTTCGTGACTCCATCTCGATTAAAAACCCCTCTTTCGATCTTCCCTCTTCCGTTCGGTCTTCACCATTCTCCTCCTAATTGCTGCTTCTAAGCCTCTGTCTCCCTCCGACCACCACTCTCCCCCCCCCCCGACCACTGCTCTCTCGGGCCTCAATGATTTATTCCAAACCCTTGTCTCCCTCCAATTGCTGCTCCCAAGCCCCCATCTTCCTCCAATCGCCGCTCCCTGGGGGCCGTGATTGCTGCTCCTATTGGGAAATGTGTCCCAAAAAGCCAATCGTCAAGCTGTTGATGGTTGAGCAACCAAGTATTGTAATTGATTTGTTAATAAATAAAATATATTTGGCATCTTCATCATAAGCTTTCATCTTCTAATGAACTCCGTTGTTATGATGAAGTCCTTAGGACTATTTAGATTCGATAAAGAGAGGATTTATCGATTAGTCCTTAAAACTGTTCACGACCAAATGATAAGCTGTTAATAAGGACGACAGCTTCTATCGAGCATAGGTCGCTGTAGGCCATATGGGTTGGTTGTCCTCTTAACCAAGGAGTGTGGAGACACTGGTATGGCATATAGGTGAGATGTAAGGGTACATCGTCATTGAACGTGACCAACTCCAGAGCATTCTGCTGTCGAGAATGTCTCTGATGGGATATAGGTATAAGTGTCCCTTAGACTTGAGATCACCTCAGTGACTTGCAAGCAATTCACTGTGCTTTGGTACTGGACTAACTGAATTTTTAATTCAGGGACAGAAGGCTTCTGGGCACAGTCAAGTACTTGCGAAGTCAGAGTGTGATCGAGATGGGATTGACCACTCCAAGAGTTGGAGAAGAATGAGTCGTTGTATTTCAATTTAGCAAAACCTTGGCCAGGGTAATCCATCATATGGATTTGATATTTTGAAATACAATGTGGACAACCTGATCAGAGTTGACAGTGGAGCTCTGGGGTGTCCTATGATCATTTTGGTCAAGGGGATGAATTATATGAAAACTATATCCGCATGGGTTCTAAGGATGTTGTTCTACACATTCGACCTATCCGGATGTCGGGTACCATTGCTAGATGGTTACTTCGATTGGTATAGGAATTTGTTTCTATGCTACCGGCTTAGGTTCGGACCTATGAGGTCACACACATTAGAGTTCATGATCCGATCGGATGGTTGATCAACGATTAAGAATCATTATAGGGTTAAATAATCAATACGATTGACATTTAACCCAGTGCAAGTGTTGCAGGAGGATCGATTAGCAATTTGATTGCTAATTGGCTTAATTTGATTAAGCCAATGGGCTGAGATTAAGTCTAATTAAATATGATTTAATTAGATTTGGTTTGGGCTTGATTGGATCAAGTCCAATTGGTTTATTGGATAAGCCAAGTGCAAGGAAAGACTAGTCCTATTCAACTAGGACTTGGGTCAATCTAATTTCTAATTTGATTAGAAAATTAAATCAGATTTAAATCTAATTTAATCTGATTAAATTAGGTTCTTAATTAGGTTAAGATCTATTTTAATTGGGTTGATCTAATTTTGATTTGATTTGGTTTGGAAAACCAAATTAAAACAAGTTATGAGACAGAATCCTAGTAGGACTAGGATTCCACCTTGCACCACAAAAACCTTCTCCACGCCCTCTCTCTTATTCAACGCCAATCTCCACTTATTTTGTGCGACAAAAGCCCTCTCCCAGATCTCTCCCACGTTCACAAAAGGTCTCCTCTCTTCTTTCTTACATGGAAGGTGATTTGGATCAAATCTAAAAGGAATAAGTTTGGATTTCGAATTCTATGAGATAGAGTTTTAGAAATCCAAAACTCTTTCAATTTTGCATCGAATTTATCCAATTTTTTTTTGGAATTTTTGTGACTTTTAGGGTTTACATTGTGCACCCTTTTCTATTGATCCATCCACAAAAATATGAAGGAGGTGCTCAAGAGTTGGGCGTCCCTTTACTTGCCATGTTTGGATAAGCCTTGACTAGGTGTTTGACCTAGACAAGGACTCTATCATATCTCTCTATATAAGACGAGTTTCTTCATGAAATTTTAAAGGGAGAGATAGATATTTGAGAGACCTTTCTGTCTTCCAAAAATCAGAGAGAAATACCTTTGGGTCGTGGAGATATAAAAGACGCAAGTTTGGGTGTCTAGAGAGAAAAACGTGAAGAAGAAGAGGGTCTTCTTCTAGGATTTTTATTTTCATATCTTTCCTCCTTCCATCTTGAGTTTCCTGAGAGCATCTCAGATCTGAAACTCCTCCTTCTACTTTCCATCTTTGGAAGAGTCCAAATCAAGAAGAAGGAGGCACCTGATCAACCATCAAAGAAGGATCAGCGCAGTACTAGCATACTGTGCTGATTTCCTGAAGCAGGACTTCTGATCGAGATTCGTGGGCTCGTGTGGACGACTCCTAGAGGCCGGATGCGTGTGCGGCTTGCAACATCATCCTTAAGCCCGGATCAGCGAGGTTAGAGCGTCTAACTTGCAAGGTAATAGATCTGATCTATTATTTAATACATACATTAGATGTAGCTAGCATAGAAACATGTTGATATGATCAACATGTAGTTCATACTATATTTATATATATTTTAATTTCTGATTTAATGCCATGTAATAATCATGTAATAGAATCTTAGATCTAGGGATTTTTTGATCTTAGAAAATAAATTTTGATTTATTTTAGTCTTCCGCTGTATGATCTTGAAAAAGTTTCAAGATCTAACCCTGAAACCCTAGATCTGGTTCCTACAATTGGTATCAGAGCCTAGGTTCTTTATTACATGATTATTTATACATGCTTAGATTATTTTTTAGATTAGATCTAATTTATAATCTGATTATTAAATCTGAAATTAAAATTTTAGATCAATCACAAACTGCAAGGTTGTCCTGCTGTAAGGTTTACCCCTTACAGTGCAAAGGTTGTCCTAGTTTGTGTAGATCTATCTTTAATCATAAATTTGTTAGATATGATCTAAATTAAATTTATGATTTATTAGATTTAAAAGATGTTTAAATCTGAAATAAAATCTCTTTGTTAATAATTTTTATGCAAAGAAATTATTTAAAGTTGAAATTGTTTCAATTACATGAACCTGTTTAGATTAGATCTAAAGTAGTTTCATGTTTATTTCACTTGCATCTTGATTATGAATCAAACATGTAATATGATTGGTAGAATCATATTGTAAAATTATTTTACAAATATGAAAATTATTTTTTGAAAAGCCAAACCCAACCCTCAGCCCAAAACTTAATTAAGAATTAAGAAGTTGTTTGATTAGGTTCTAGGATTGTGAATTGAAGAACCTAAGACACAAATCATAACACATTGGGTTAATGGGTTAGTGAGAATTAGGTCCATTAATTGGGTTAGACCTATGGTTAGATTAAAGATGGACTTAATTAGAGAATTGACTAAATCTAATCAATTGTTGTCTTAGATTAGGTCAAGGATTCTCTAGATCAATTACAATAGTTGTAGTTGGTCAAGTCTATGTCTTTAACGAGAACCAAATGGACTTGATTCTTGGCTAAGCGGTCTAGCACGAACTGTTAGGTTGATCTAATCGAAACTAATTAAACCAGTTGGTGTCTAAGGTAAACCAGACCGGTGGTTTTTAATTGGGAGCCCGCTTACCTGGCCATTCATGATGGTGTCTAAGGCAAGCTTTGGCAGACCCTCCCACTGATCGAACTTACCTGGCCTCTTGGTGAAATTATGTTTTTATCGGATCACTTGACTATTCGAGCTGACCCATGTCAGCTAGGTAAATCAGTGTGACTGATTTAGGTGCTCCTAGACCAGCCCTTTTAATGGTCTCCCTTAAGCTGACTTGGTGAAGTCAGTGGGAGGATCATGATAAGCTGGTTCATCTGACCTCATCCTCTATATTATTTAAATCCTCTAAAATTATTAGGTCCTTAAAATGATAAAGTTATGGAGATAACTGAGTCATAGCCTCCCATTAAGGTGTTTGATAATGAGTCCATGAACTCAATAATCATTGCAGACCCAAAGGCCTGGTGCTTGTTGACTAATGGAATTATCACTCATCATATGATGACTTGGAAGTATCTCTCTAATGGTGGTTAGGTGAGCCAACCAAAGTTGGGCTTAATCATTCGTTGGTTAGATACACCAAGTATGATCATGTTAATGGTTGGACCTAACCGGATCCTTACAGTGGAGGCCAAAGCCTACTGATTAGGTTTCTGGGGCAAAATTAAAATTACTAGAAATTGTTTAGAGAAACAATTGGTTATGAACCTACCCTTAGATGTACATGGGTTGGCCAACCAAAGTTGGGCTTGTGTGCAGTCTAAGTGGATTCTAGTACCCGCTAAGGAATTAGGGTAATTCCTCGAATTGAAGGTAGAGGCTACCAATTCGAATAAAATAGTGGGAGAAACCTTTTGATTAAAGTCCAAATCTTTAGGTTTAATGAATCAATTACTAATTAGGTTATGGTTCTCCTTTGTGCAAATATGGCCACTTCCCTATCGCTCCGATCATTGTTGGACAATGATAAGTTGGTGGGACCCAACTTCGGTAGCTGGTACCGAAAGTTGAAGATAGTCCTGGAGCATGAACGGATCCTATATGTGATAATGGATCCTGCACCTGATATCTAGGAGAGAATGGGATTCTCTCCCAATGGACTCCTCCAGGAAGCATGAACGGATCCTATATGTGATAATGGATCCTGCACCTGAGGAGCCAGCTGTCAATGCACGTGGAACAGTCAGAGACACTTACCAGAAGTGGCTCAGTGACCGGACCACGGTGCGCTGTATCATGCTGGCTGCTATCATGAGCGACGAGTTCAGTCGCAGATTCGAGACGGCTCAGCCAAAGGACATGCTTCAAGTGTTGGAGGATACCTTTGGCACACCCGATGACGTAGAGAGGCACAAGACTAGTTGTGCCATCTTCAACGCCAAAATACGGGATGGAGTCTCTATCACTGATCATGTATTGTACATGATCGAGCTGATGGAATGATTGAGCAAGCTCGGCTTTTCCTTGAAAGCAGCTTGGGAAAGATGCAATACTGAACTCGCTGCCCAAGTCTTGTCTCCCATTCCTCACTCATTATAGAATGACAAAGCCTGAAGTAAACTACCATGGGTTAATGGGGTTGCTTCAGAACTTTGAGAAGGATCACCAACTCCTCAAGGAGTCGGTGAACTCAGTGAACTCAGTGGGAGGTTCATCTTCTGGTTCTCGACCCTTTGAGAAAGGAAAGAAGAACAAGAAGAAGAAAGTCAAGAAGGTGCAAGTTCAGGCTGGGACATCTGTGCAGAGCCAGACCAAAAAGATCAAGCCTGATAAGAGTCTATTCTACTGGCAAGCACCCTAGATTAGATAGTGTGTTAAATATCTACTTATGGCATTGGAGGCTAGGTCATATAAATAAGAACAGAATAAACAGGTTGACTCAAGAGGGAATCCTCAAAGTCAGTGATTGTGAATCACTTCCAACCTGTGAGTTCTGTCTTCTTGGTAAAATGACCAAGTCACCTTTTACTAGAAAAGGTGAGAGAGCTACTGAGCTCTTGGGCCTAGTACATACTGATGTATGTGGGCCCATGAGCACCAGTGCTAGAGGTGGATATTTCTACTTCATAGCTTTCACGGATGACCTATACCTATATGGATATGTCTATCTGATGAAACATAAGTCGGATTCATTTGAAATGTTCAAACGATTCTGAAGTGAAGTAGAAAAATAAACTGGGAAGAGTATTAAAACTCTTCGATCTGATCGAGGAGGAGAATACCTTTTTCGTGAGTTTCTCACATATCTATGAGAGAATGGGATTCTCTCTCAATGGACTCCTCCAGGAACACCACAGCATAATGGTGTGTTTGAAAGGAGGAATCGGACTTTGTTAGACATGGTCCGATCCATGATGGGTTTTTGTTAGCTTGTCGATATCCTTCTGAGGATATGCACTCGAATCGGCTTGTTATCTATTAAATAGGGTTCCAAGTAAGTCTGTAATTAAGACTCCATATGAGATATGGACGGGACGTAAGCCAGTACTTTCACACCTTAGGGTCTGGGGATGTCCGGCCTATGTCAAACGATTAGTCACAGACAAACTTGGACCTAGGTCTGACAAATGCTTATTCATAGGGTACCCCAAAGAGACAAAAGGATATTTTTTCTACCATGCTGATGAACAAAAGGTGTTCGTCAGCCTTAAGGCAATCTTTTTAGAAAAGGAGTTCCTTGGTGAAGAAACCGTTACCTCTAAGGTTGAACTTGATGAAGTTCAACAGGTAGAAGGACCGACACCAATAGCTGAACCTGAGTCGGATATGATTAGATCAGATCCGGAGCTCAATATACCTGCACCATTAAGGCGATCCGGTAGAGTACCACGTCAGCCGGACAGATACTACGGTTTCTTGGTCCGGGACGGTGATCCCATCGAACTTGATGAGAATAATGAGGATCCGATCACCTATATGGATGCTATGCAGAGACCTGATTCCGAAAAATGGCTTGAAGCCATGAAATCCGAAATGGAGTCCATGAAGGTCAACGATGTATGGACATTGGTTGACCCACCTAAAGGGGTTAAACCCATTGGGTGTAAATGGGTCTTCAAAAGGAAGAGGGGCGCAGACGGAAAGGTGGAGACCTATAAAGCCCATCTGGTTGCCAAGGGGTATCGTCAACGTTATGGTATTGACTATGACGAGATATTTTCTCCTGTGGCAATGCTCAAATCTATTCGGATAATGCTTGCAATAGCTGCCCATCTAGATTATGAGATCTGACAGATGGATGTAAAGACAGCTTTTCTTAATAGAGAGCTGACCGAAGAGGTGTATATGATACAACCTGAGGGGTTTACATCCACAGATGAGTCCAAGGTGTGCAAGCTTCAGAGATCCATTTATGGATTGAAGCAAGCTTCTCGGAGTTGGAACATGCGTTTTGATAAGGTGATCAAAACGTATGGCTTCATTAAGAATGGAGAAGAGCCCTGCATCTATAAATGGGCAAATGGTCCAGTTGTGGTATTCCTTATCTTGTACGTGGATGACATTCTCTTAATCGGGAATGACATCCCCGCACTACAGGGAATAAAAGTTTGGTTGTCATCACAGTTCTCCAAGAAGGACTTGGGTGAAGCATCCTACATCCTAGGGATGAAGATCTATAGGGATAGATCTAAAAGGATGCTTGGGTTATCCCAGTCCATGTACATAGATACTGTGCTGAAGAGGTTCAGCATGGAGAATTCCAAGAAAGGCTATCTACCGATAGGCCATGGAATTTCTCTCTCTAAGAAGGATTGTCCGACAACTCCTGAAGAGAGAGAGCGTATGAGTAGAGTCCCATATGCTTCAGCCGTGGGATTTATCATGTACGCCATGACATGTACAAGACCAGATGTGGCATACTCACTAGGAGTAGTGAGTAGATACCAATCTGATCCTGGAGAGAATCACTGGAAAGTGTTTAAAGCCATCCTTAAGTATTTGAGAAATACTAAGGACCAATGGTTGGTTTATGGCAAGTCAGATCTGAAACTTGTGGGGTTCACAGACTCTAGCTTTCAATCTGACCATGATGACAGCAGGAGCGTGTCGGGTTATATCTTTACTCTGAATGGTGGAGCCATCTGCTGGAAGAGTTCCAAGCAGCATACTGTGGCAGACTCTGTTTGTGAAACGGAGTATATCGCAGCATCAGATGCCGCAAAGGAGGCTGTGTGGCTGAGGAAATTCATCAACGAGCTCGGAGTAGCACCCTCTCTCGATGGTCCAGTCCTGCTCTACTGCGACAGCACTGGTGCCATAGCTCAGGTGAAGGAACCCAAAGCACATTAGTGGACGAAGCACATCTTGCGCCACTTCCACCTGATCTGAGAGATCGTGGATCGAGGTGACGTCGACCTTAAGAAGATCGACGGAAAGGAGAACCTAGCCGACCCCTTCACTAAAGCCCTGGCAATAAAGGAGTTCGACAACCACAAGTCGAAGATGGGTATTAGATACTGTGCCGAGTGGCTTTAGGACAAGTGAGAGTTGTTGGGAAATGTGTCCCAAAAAGCCAATCGTCAAGCTGTTGATGGTTGAGCAACCAAGTATTGTAATTGATTTGTTAATAAATAAAATATATTTGGCATCTTCATCATAAGCTTTCATCTTCTAATGAACTCCGTTGTTATGATGAAGTCCTTAGGACTATTTAGATTCGATAAAGAGAGGATTTATCGATTAGTCCTTAAAACTGTTCACGACCAAATGATAAGCTGTTAATAAGGACGACAGCTTCTATCGAGCATAAGTCGCTGTAGGCCATATGGGTTGGTTGTCCTCTTAACCAAGGAGTGTGGAGACACTGGTATGGCATATAGGTGAGATGTAAGGGTACATCGTCATTGAACGTGACCAACTCCAGAGCATTCTGCTGTCGAGAATGTCTCTGATGGGATATAGGTATAAGTGTCCCTTAGACTTGAGATCACCTCAGTGACTTGCAAGCAACTCACTGTGCTTTGGTACTGGACTAACTGAATTTCTAATTCAGGGACGGAAGGCTTCTGGGCACAGTCAAGTACTTGCGAAGTCAGAGTGTGATCGAGATGGGATTGACCACTCCAAGAGTTGGAGAAGAATGAGTCGCTGTATTTCAATTTAGCAAAACCTTGGCCAGGGTAATCCATCAGATGGATTTGATATTTTGAAATACAATGTGGACAACCTGATCAGAGTTGACAGTTGAGCTCTGGGGTGTCCTATGATCATTTTGGTCAAGGGGATGAATTATATGAAAACTATATCTGCATGGGTTCTAAGGATGTTGTTCTACACATTCGACCTATCCGGATGTCGGGTACCATTGCTAGATGGTTACTTCGATTGGTATAAGAATTTGTTTCTATGCTACCGGCTTAGGTTCGGACCTATGAGGTCACACACATTAGAGTTCATGATCCGATTGGATGGTTGATCAACGATTAAGAATCATTATAGGGTTAAATAATCAATACGATTGACATTTAACCCAGTGCAAGTGTTGCAGGAGGATCGATTAGCAATTTGATTGCTAATTGGCTTAATTTGATTAAGCCAATGGGCTGAGATTAAGTCTAATTAAATATGATTTAATTAGATTTGGTTTGGGCTTGATTGGATCAAGTCCAATTGGTTTATTGGATAAGCCAAGTGCAAGGAAAGACTAGTCCTAGTTCAACTAGGACTTGGGTCAATCTAATTTCTAATTTGATTAAAAAATTAAATCAGATTTAAATCTAATTTAATCTGATTAAATTAGGTTCTTAATTAGGTTAAGATCTATTTTAATTGGGTTGATCTAATTTTGATTTGATTTGGTTTGGGAAACCAAATTAAAACAAGTTATGAGACAGAATCCTAGTAGGACTAGGATTCCACCTTGCACCACAAAAACCTTCTCCATGCCCTCTCTCTTATTCAACGCCAATCTCCACTTATTTTGTGCGACAAAAGCCCTCTCCCAGATCTCTCCCACGTTCACAAAAGGTCTCCTCTCTTCTTTCTTACATGGAAGGTGATTTGGATCAAATCTAAAAGGAATAAGTTTGGATTTCGAATTCTATGAGATAGAGTTTTAGAAATCCAAAACTCTTTCAATTTTGCACCGAATTTATCCAAATTTTTTTTGGAATTTTCGTGGCTTTTAGGGTTTACATTGTGCACCCTTTTCTATTGATCCATCCATGAAAATATGAAGGAGGTGCTCAAGAGTTGGGCGTCCCTTTACTTGCCATGTTTGGATAAGCCTTGACTAGGTGTTTGACCTAGACAAGGACTCTATCATATCTCTCTATATAAGACGAGTTTCTTCGTGAAATTTTAAAGGGAGAGATAGATATTTGAGAGACCTTTCTGTCTTCCAAAAATCAGAGAGAAATACCTTTGGGTCGTGGAGATATAAAAGACGCAAGTTTGGGTGTCTAGAGAGAAAAACGTGAAGAAGAAGAGGGTCTTCTTCTAGGGTTTTTATTTTCATATCTTTCCTCCTTCCATCTTGAGTTTTCTGAGAGCGTCTCAGATCTAAAACTCCTCCTTCTACTTTCCATCTTTGGAAGAGTCCAAATCAAGAAGAAGGAGGCACCTGATCAACCATCAAAGAAGGATCAGTGCAGTACTAGCATACTGTGCTGATTTCCTGAAGCAGGACTTCTGATCGAGATTCGTGGGCTTGTGTGGACGACTCCTAGAGGCCGGACGCGTGTGCGGCTTGCAACATCATCCTTAAGCCCGGATCAGCGAGGTTAGAGCGTCTAACTTGCAAGGTAATAGATCTGATCTATTATTTAATACATACATTAGATGTAGCTAGCATAGAAACATGTTGATATGATCAACATGTAGTTCATACTATATTTATATATATTTTAATTTCTGATTTAATGCCATGTAATAATCATGTAATAGAATCTTAGATCTAGGAATTTTTTGATCTTAGAAAATAAATTTTGATTTATTTTAGTCTTCCGCTGTATGATCTTGAAAAAGTTTCAAGATCTAACCCTGAAACCCTAGATCTGGTTCCTACAGCTCCCCCCCCGACTGTCGCTTCCTCGGGCCTCGACGGTCGCTTCTAAGCCTCCATCTCCCTCCAATCGCTGCTCCCAAGCTCCCATCTCCCTCCGACCACTGCACCCTCAAGCCGCAATCGCCGCTCCCTCGGGCCTCAATCGTTGCTCCCAAGCCCCCATCTCTCTTCGACCCCAAGATCGAGAGGTGGTATTGAAGTTGAGAGAGAGAGAGAGAGGAAGGAGAAAGAAACAGATGCAGGGAGGGGTTCGGGGTGGGTCTTGGTCTTGGGCCGGGCTTGGGCCGGTCCGATTGGTTTCGAATTGGATCCGAACGGACTTGGGTCCGAGTCTTTTAGAAAATTTTGAATTTAAATCTAACTCGAAGTTCGAAAAAAAAAAATAAACTATATTCGAATGAAGATATAACTTTATCTGACCCGACCTACTTCCAGGCGTAATCCAAACCATTGCATTTCCAAAGCAAGCGGCATTGTTGGGTCGAATTTTTCTGAGTTGGGTAAGAGCCCCCGGTCATCGCTCCGCTCTAACCCATGCTAATCCTCTTGATCTGCCGTCTACAGCCCCCATCGAATCCATCCAGACCGTTCTACCAAAAAAGGGAAATCCATCGAGACCGTAACCCATGTCGTCAAACCACAAAATGATAACCCCTTTGCTTGACGCTAGTTATTGAAGGGACCAGATGAGTTTAAAAGCACTCTCAACGGGAGATCTATTTATCTCCAAAAGGACATCAAGCCCCTGTGCTTTGGCCCTAGTGGGACAAAAACAGTAGGGTGCGACGCCGAAGGCATAATAAAAGCGTCGCCGTTTTATTCCTCGCGGCTGACCTTTGCTCTCCAGCGCCGCCTGGCCTCCTCTTTGGTTATCATTCTCGCGTCCAATTTCTCTCCATTACGGTGATCTGGATTCGTTGTTCTTATCCTTTCATCGATTCACAAGTAGATCTTTTGGGTTCTCTTTTCTCAGTTTTTTTCTGTTTTTTTAGGTTTGTCTAGATACCATATCAAGGCGGAGGCACACCATCGGCACTATGGCGCTAGTGAGTTTTTTCGGATAATTGTGGTTGTTGCTACAGGATCTTTTTTTCATGATCTCAATCTTGTTTCTTTGGAGGTGTTAGGGTTTAAAAGATTTTTTTTTTGTTTATATCTATATTCATCTCAAGGAAGGTAGAAACAAAGAGAAGTAAGATGATTGGATGGTTACATAATTCAAAATTGTTGTGTTCTCTCTTTGTTTGCTCCTGGAACTTTCATGTGCGATGGAAGTAAGCCCCAGTCCTTTTGCTTGATGGTAATCTGCTGTTGATTTTGCCTTGCGCCAATACATTTATGTTTTCCGCTAGGAATTTTGAAATCTGTTTTGCCTTGTGTAACTGGTGATTTAGGGTTTTATTTAGGGTTTCAGTGGAAAATAGAGTTGGTTTAATGGATTGGGTGTGTGGTGCTAGATCTTTGTTCTTTATATCATCATTAGATTCGTCTTTAAAAGGTTAGTGTCTTGATATAGAAGCTTAGGGATCTCGCTTTGCAACAATTGCTAGCCGGATGGGAATCCTCATACTCAGAAATTTTGTCTGGGGCTAAGATTAATATCTGATGATCACCTTCTCGCGATGATAAATATAAGCCTTCGGATCTTGTATGCTAGTTTGCTTCAATCTCTCTCTCTCTCTCTCACCCCCCCCCACCCTCTGAAAATTATTCTGTTATCTTTTAACATACGATATTGGGTATTACTTGTATTATGTTATATTTTAGCAATTTCTTTTGCAAATTGCTATGTGATGCCTACCTGTTTTGGTGGGTGCCAACCATGATAAGACTTTTGTTTGATTTCTTCAATCTTTAAAGAAATTATTCACTATTTAAGATGGTCTCTTTGCTACATAATAGTGTCTAGATTCTGCCAGGCTCAGTCAACCCTCTCCGGTTGTAATTGCCTTCACAACTTCATAATGAGGAATGATACCTAGCAAGTGGTCATGCGGCCTTTATAGGCTTTAACCCATGCCACTTGTCTATGATGCTCCTAGGCTATAAGTTTTGGCTTGTAGATTATGATGGTCGACATGAATTTTCTTTTGTGTTTCTGACAGTTGTTATGACACTCGATTGTAACTTTGTTCCATGTTATCCAAGTTTTAAGCCATGGCACTTTTGACTGTAGTACTCTTGTCTGTTGTATGATACCATGATATGTTGAGGATCATGTAAATTAAGATACCATTGCATTGGCCATGTTCAAGAATATCCAGGATTCCTAAAAGGCTTGAAGATCAAATATTTTGGTTGCTTCTTGCAACAAATTTTGACAAATGTTGTATGTCTTGTTTTGATGAAGCGTGTGATCCTTACAACCTCCTACTTTTAATGAGAGAGAAAGGCTCTGAAACACAAAGGGGTAGGTGGGTGGGATGAAATATCAAAAGGAAATGGAAGAGTGCACGATGTGAGCAGAATGAAAAGTGGTGATTGGATGGGAGTTGGGGGGCCTGTAAGGTTGTGTGTTGAGCTGTTTGAGTTGGGATATTATCTGGACACAGAATGACGGTCAATTTCAGACTTATTGATAGGGATCATCATAATATCTCAACTTTTGCAAATATATGTGGTAAAGGGTTGATCTACTAGGAAATTTATCAATTTTATAATTCCCCATTTTTCCATCCCCATCTAATTTCATTTCAAAGTTGGTTATAGTCATCATCTCTTCAAGCATTATCCCATCGTATATAACAATTAAATAAGTTCTCAAATGTTTATCTTTTTCAACAACAACAACAACAACAACAACAACAACAACAACAAAAAAAAGAAAATTATGAAAAATGATAGGTGTTCTCCAGAGAATGTATTTTAGTTGTGCTTGGTAATGCAAGTTTGCTTGTTGATATGGTAAATTTTCAATTGAGCTGTGTTGTATATTAAAATGATGCATTGATAGCTGTATTACAGATATTGTATGCTGGTAGCACAAACAAGAATGGTTTCAAGGCACTTATTGCAGCAGAATGCAGTGGGGTCCAGGTTGAACTGGCCAAGAATTTTGAAATGGGTGTTTCAAATAAAACTCCTGAGTTTCTTAAGATGAACCCCATGGGGAAGGTATGCAGTAAGTCTCCATGTAAAGATTCTTAGGATAACAATCTGTTGCTGTATCTTTCTGATGGAGAAAAATGGGTTATGATCATGCAGGTTCCTGTATTGGAGACACCAGATGGCCCCATTTCTGAGAGTAATGCAATAGCACGTTACGGTATTGAAGGATCCTATACTGTCATGTTATATCTTTTATGAAATTTGATATTGTAGTAATTAGTTGTTTCTTTCTTCTCTCCAGTTACCCGCTTGAAGGCTGACAATCCTCTTTTTGGTTATTCACTTATTGATTACGTAAGCTTTCCGTTTGCTAGCATTTTAAACTTATTATGATGCCTATGTTAATTATTCATGTTTCAAAATGTTGTTTTAGGCCCGAATTGAGCAATGGATTGACTTTGCATCAATAGAGATTGATGCAAATATATCATGGTGGTTATATCCAAGAATGGGATACATCCCATTTACAGCTGTGGTTTGTTTTAAATCCTCATATCTTGTTTTCATATTCTGTAGCATATATCTTTGCACACTAAAAAGTGTCCTTGTACAGGTTGAGGAATTTGCAATTTCTGCTTTGAAGAGATCTCTAGGTGCTCTAAATACTCATCTATCCACAAATACATACCTTGTTGGCCATTCCGTGACGTTGGCTGATATTATCATGACATGCAACCTTTATATTGGATTCATCCAAATCATGACCAAGAGTTTTACCTCAGAATTTCCTCATGTTGAAAGATACTTCTGGACTATGGTTAATCAACCAAATTTCTCCAAGGTATTGGGTGAGGTAAAGCAGACAGATTCAGTGCCACCTGTTCAGTCACAGAAAAAGCCTGCTCAACCTAAACAGTCTAAGCCAAAGGAAGCTAAGAAAGAACCCAAGAAAGAGCCTGCAAAGCCTAAAGTAGAGGATGCTGTGGAGGAAGAAGAGGCACCCAAGCCCAAACCCAAAAATCCTCTTGACCTGCTGCCCCCTAGTAAGATGATTTTAGATGAGTGGAAGAGGTTATATTCAAATACAAAGACCAACTTCCGTGAGGTTGCCATCAAGGGTACTCCTTTTGCTGTATTTCTTTGATTGTGGTTTTGTTGGATGCAACTGATGTGGCTTCAAATTTAGTTATTGGAATTGCCTTCTCGCTTTTTCTTGCTCATTCACTCACTCACCCACTCACTCTCTCTCAATAGCTGTAATTGCTGTCACATGTAACTTCAGAAGGCAGTCACAATTGCGCAGCTTGACCTATGGTAAAAAGCAATCTTAGGCTTAGTTGCAGCTGTTGAAGGTAGAGGGGCATTTATTTACTGTTAGATACAAGTGTATTTGGATATGCATCTTCAGTCAGCATATTTAATTTCCAACAAGCAAAACAAGCCTGTAAAATTATAAAATGTTTTTTTTTTTTTTTATATAATTAAATTCAATAACAGGACATTCTGATGTTTATATCAGAGGACTACTGTGGTGATCTTTTTGTAATCTTGGACAATAGCATGTCTCTTTGGCATTAGAGGCAATTCAAACACACCACCACCACCCCCCCACCCCCGGTCCACCCTGGCATATAAGGGTGTACTCTATTGTTTAGACAGATTTATCTCTGCTTTAGAGTCCTTCAGGATGCATACTACATTGATAGTAATAATGCTTGTATTAATATATTCGAAGCATGGTTTGAGCACATTCTGCATGATTGTAGTATCTTGGTAGAAAGTAAATCGCTATGTTTATTTATTAACTATAGGGAACAGCAAAAGATATAGATTTTGTAAATTTTTATCCTTTTATTATATGCAGGAGATCAATTTTTGGAGGAAAAGAGCTGGGCATGCTGGGTGCCCATCTAACTTGTTTTAATTGGAATCTTATGAATTGCTAAGATCTAACACTGTTAAGAGGAGGGCTAATTTATTTAATCAGTCATGTTTTTAGTGTTTGGAATAATTTGATTATGGGCAGTTGGCTAAATGCTCAGAATTGGAAAAAATAGTCAGATGAATTTTTCATCAAGTCAGATATCTGGAATAATCTAGTACTATAACTTTTTTGTTGTCTTAAAAATAGATGCAGCACAAGAGAGTGACCGAACGTTTACTTCATCAAATTATAATTCATTGAATGCCACCTTTAATAGTCATGAGGAAAGCTTAATATTTTTCAGTCACTGACTTTTGATTAATTTGTTTCATTGAGAATAGTTCTTAGAATCATAAGAATCGTGAATAATGTGAGACTATCTCAGTCAGTGCCTGGTACATGGTCTATTTTCAGTTTAATTTGCAAGGTAGATGGGGTCTTATTGAGGGAGTGGGATCTGATACAGGACTTGTGATATTGAGATGAGATTTAGGAGAAAATCCAATGAAATTCAAAGACTAATCGGCTAATAATGCTAATAATAAATCTAATGTTTTAAATATTATACAACGAGAAGTTTTCACTTAGAATTGCCTGTACTTTAAGATATGCTAATCTTTTGTTGTTTCAGGTTTCTGGGATATGTACGACCCCGAGGGCTACTCTTTGTGGTTCTGTGACTACAAGTATAATGATGAGAACACCGTCTCATTCGTGACCCTAAACAAGGTAAGTGGATTCCTGCAGCGTATGGACTTGGCACGCAAGTATGCGTTTGGCAAGATGCTTGTAATAGGCTCCGAGCCGCCGTATAAGGTCAAGGGGCTGTGGCTCTTCCGAGGACAGCACATCCCACAATTTGTGCTTGATGAGTGCTATGACATGGAGCTTTACGAGTGGACCAAGGTGGACATAACTGATGAAGCGCAGAAGGAGCGGGTAAATGCCATGATTGAGGACCAGGAGCCCTTTGAGGGTGAAGCTTTGTTAGATGCCAAGTGCTTCAAGTAATCTTTCCATTCTGCCTTCTACCGATATTTTTCCTATTCTGCCCTTTGCAGTCTGGAGCTGGTATCTTTGTTCTAGTGATCTCATTAGTTGCTGGTTGCAAGTTTTTCCATGTCCGGATCCATTTTGTTACTTGAGTTTGGCAAAACAGAGACTTGTTTAGGTGGATGGTCTTTCTTTTTCATTTGATGTATTGTTCATTTGGGACTATGATGCCTATTATTATCCGGACGCACGTTTAGGGGAAAAGTACCTTCATGTCAAGATATAGTAGTTTATTGAAAGCTATGTGCTGATTATAATCCTTACAAGTTTTAGGGTTTTTGTGGCCCTCGGTAAAAAGCTTTTGCAATGTTTATTATGTTAGTGTCTTCATATGTTATGCATGTTTGCCGTATAAATCTTTGTACGCTGAGGCTTTTATTTGTACTTTTGTTTTTGAAGCGGACGTCAGGGCAACATTATTAGTAAACAAATAATGATGTCTTGTTGGTTTGCTACATATCTTAGTACAACCGTAGGTCTACTGGGTCTTGTCTTTTGGAAAATCCACGATGCAGTTTTCATTTGCGGAACCACCTCGTCCATCGTTCTACTTAACCCTTGATGAGTGCGAGTACTGGCAGGAGAATCTGTACTGGTCCGATCTATTTAACACTGAATTCCATCATTTAGATTTGGTTTACATTTAAATATCGTTTGAGGTTCTGATCATTTTGTTAAATTTGGTTAATCCAATTTCCAACAATGTTAGCGATTTAGTAAATGCAATTAGGCCATCTGCCGATATATTGTTAGATGAGGTCAAAATAACATGATATTTTAGCAAAATCTATGACGCAGTGTACAACTCAAAAGGGGTTGATGGTGCTTGATAATACTTGTCCTCAATTGTTAGACACTGCAAGTATTTACATTATCCAGGGCCAGAGCAGCTGCCTGGTCTGCTTAGAACTATTAATTTCTCGGGTTAGGCCATACATTAACCTCATGGTGCTGCTGAAACCGCTGGCAACTATTTTAATGTCTGAGGAGTGATACAACCTATTTTAATTTTTTTTGTATGGAAACAGAGGGCATTATACTGCAGAATGAGACCTGTTACATAAATGAACACAAAAATATAATTCCTACACATAGGCAACGTAGCGGGCTTGATACACCACGCACTATTATACAAATGCAGGCCTGATATCCTAATGTACAAGAGCGGAATCCATATCTGCTAACAATAACCTGCTGAGTGTCATGGGCAAGGAATGCTGCATATCAAAATGGAACGGCCATTGAAAGCAAAGGAGGCAGCCCAAGGTGCCGCTTGATTTCCTATCCTGGCAATATGTGAAAATTCAAACAGAATACCGGCTTGCCACGACCTGAAAATATTCTGTAATAAAGGAGAAGTTGGGCAGGAAAAAATAACAATATAAAGAGATAACAGTCTAGGAGTCACCCTCAATCTAGAGTTGAGAGACCTGAAACTATGAAATGGTACATCAAATTACTTCCCGCAGACCTACTAACTCAGGATAAGCTATCGAGCAGGTGGGCAATGGATGCCCAGCCATCAATAACGACCATCCATTGTGATCACACAAGATAAAACCTGCAGCTACTATCAGTCCTGATTTGGCTCTATCAAAATTTAGTATAATGACAACAAGGAAAGGGGGAAACCATTTAGCATACAACGGTGACATATGAATTAACTGTTCAACATTTCTTCAGTTTTTTGTATGTGTCCAATATAATCATAAGCACCAAAGGAATCACCATCCAGCTGACAACTCAAAATACAACTCACCAGCTGCAAAGGTATCTTAGATTCATGTCGAAACACCTGGCGATTTCGTTCGTTCTATAACTGCCAGCCAAAACATGCCAATACTGATTTAACCTGGACCTACTACGGCTTGGGATAAGAGATCCAACAAAGCTGGCAAAGACCTAGGTACCTCAATATGACAGTTAGCAATCAAAAACCAACAACTCCTGGCATAAGAACAATGAATTAAGACATGGGCCACATCTTTCAAATGATCTGGGCATAAATCACAAGCGGTGGACTGAGGCAAAGCAAATACTACTAGAAGATAAGTAATGTTTGCACAGCAGTTTCATCCATAGTAATTTCCAAGAAAAAGAACCTAAACTGCATTGGTGCTCTTAGCTTCCAAATTCAAGCAGCAGACTTAGCCATGCCTTGATCCAGAGGCTTCAGCATCATGTGATAAAAATCAGCCAATGAAGCAGTAGAACTACAAGAAAGACCCCAATTGACTTGATGCGCACAATTGGAAGCAGAAATAGGTAGTGGATCAATGATAGGAGCCACCAAGTCTGGTGAAAAGATTGCCGGAAGCTTTTGCTGATCCTACAACCCGTCATGCGAAACGAAATAATCCACAGTAATGTTAGAAAGATCCATTTTCATATTCAAATAAGTAGGCCACTACATGAAGGGGATGTTAGAGCGCTATGGGTCCGTTAATGTATGAATAGAAGCCCCATTATCGATCTGACACATAAAGTGAATCTGAGTATGCACAAGGCAGCCACTATTTTTTTTTCATATAAAGGATGAGTGATGTGGAATGCGGCAGGAGGACCATAGCCTCAAAAAGTTTTATTTAGCAACTACTACTTGAGCCCACAAAGAATCAGGAGAGAGCACCACATGAGCCACTAGCTTGGACATTAAAGCTTGCTGCCTAATTATCAGTGATTTACCAATCCACCTTGATCCTTTGGAGCACAACCAGTGAGTTGTGCTTGCAACTACAGGTTCCAAACCAATGGGTGTCAACACTTTGATCCTTGATAGCCTAACAGTCTGTGGAATATGAAAAAAAAAATGGCATCCCAATCTTCTCTTTAGATTGCCTCCCAAATTTGTTCCTTTTGAGTTGGATTGTAGTCAGTTCCCTGGTTCTTCATAAATCATAGGCCACCAAACAGCCCCAATCCAGTGTTGGGTTTTGTTGGTGCAGTGGAATGCTCAAGTGTTTAAACTTTTTTTTTAAAACACCCTAGCACACCGAAACCCTAATATCCAAAAATTCTTGATAATATCAATCAAAGCAAAGATCTATAAGAAGTATTAGAAATCATACTTTTTGAATTCTGATTTGATGAAGAATTACTTCTACAAAATGCCCAAGTATTTGCCCTCCAACGGTGATCTACACAGGAACCAATTCAAGGACAGTGCTTCTCCTTCACCTTGCTTCAAGAGTTCTAACTCCTCAAACTCGATCAGCTTCCAACTGATCAGACCCTCCTCCAGACTTGAGTCTGGACCTCTTAAAACCTCCTTTTGGCCTTGACCTCCTTCTTTAGGACCTCTTAAATCCTTTGTCCTAATAGGAATAGATTTGTCTTAAAAGAACAAACCTAGTCCTAAAGGAACTATAGCTGTAAGAGAGGGAGAAAGGGAGTGGATAAGGCTTGCAGGAATTGAGTGATTGATCCCATCTATTTATAGAACCTGAGAGGGCATCAATAGAGAAGTCCCACCTTAATCCAAATGCCATATCAAGTGTACGTATCAGTTATTTGAGAGTCTTCAAGCAGAAGGACTTATCAGAGCAAGATATGTCGATTCCCTTTCTCCCATGCGCGTGCCATGAAAAAAGATACATTTAGCATCTCTTCACAATTCAGATAAGCCCAAAATTTGTGATGTGGTGAGGGCACTTGAATTTGATCTCAGATGACAAGTTTATTTGAAAAGGGGTGCCTCCTTCTGCTTGAAGAAGGACTCTTAAGCGTCTCTTCGCATGATTTGTAGATCAGCGTGCGCATGCACCAAAGTCTATGGCTTCTCACACCCATCCAGAAGATTTTTCATACTTTAAAAGTGTGCCAAGGAAGTTAAGAATATGATCATATCGCCATATAAATCAGAGACCCAAAGTAGAAGGACTCTGCTCCTTCTACAAGCCAAAAATAGAGAGCATGTGTGCTCCTCTCAAAATCTGCGCCAAGAGTCCTTCTGCAACAAGGACTCTTGGTTTTTGGTGTGGATAAGGCTTAAGGCACCCCACTTTAGGCTACCTCTAGATGGCTCGACCTAACCTAAGTGCTCACTAAATCGGATTAGCCAAATAGCAAGGATTGAGATCAAATATGATCTCTCAAGGAGCTAGGATTAGCCACACATGCTAGCATGCTAACCGGCTACACAATTAGATCCATAATTCCAATCAATCATATCAAATGGATCTTTGACTAATTTTCTTATATGTGTAACCCATTGGATTCTATATTTAGCCAGTAGTAGGTCCGGATGCAGGTTGACCTGATTTGATTAGAATCTTTTCTAATCAGTTAAGGTTCAAACCGTGCTAATCCAAGTTCAGCAATTACAACTCTTTCTAACTGAAGATCGAATTAAACTCTTTAATTTGATCAAACCTATAAGTCAAGATTGATATCTAGTAATATATCATAACTACTTATAAGATGTAGAATTTGATAGAAATATCAAATATAGCATTCAGTGATGAGTTATCGTGCAATTCAATCTTTCGATCATCCTGCATTCCGAATATATTTATGAGTATGGAATCATGTCAAACTCAAGTATATATTCATATTGATTCTTCATCAATCAGTGATGACTTTAATGATGAAGCATTAGAAATCTTTTCTAATCTTCATCCTGCTTTGGCCAAAGATTTTCTAAGTTATCTAGAGATGAGAATGCATAGGATGTCATCTTTTTTTATTTGGAGTGATTGATTTTTTGTTGATCGATTTGCAACCTCCATACATATTTCACTATATCCAGAATATCCAGTACATATCTTTATGCCATGCATGGGTATGAACCAAAATATGGATTCATATGCACAAGATTTTATGATTCTCAGGTCTAAAGATCACTTGCACAACTTTCACTTAGAGAACCATCTTTTGATATGCAAGTAAGGCTCCATAAGATATTCTCTATCAGAGAGTTAATTCAGTGAACTCATTTCCTAATAAGTACCCACATCTTTGTATTAGTATCTCACATAAGTGACTTGTGAAATCAGCCACCCTCTCCATCGAGCATACATAGGATGTGCCAGTCTATCTGGAACATTGATCTCCGACTCAATGTTCTTATGATCAGGAATATTTAGGATTAAGATTTTAGGTTTCATAAGTATGAACTCTTCATGGTCCTAAAATCATTGTCCTAATCCATGGAGTTCATCATAATCTTATACACAATAAGATGTAGCAATAATGAAAATCAATACTTCATTTTATTAACTAATGAATAATGTCATTACATGGGCTGAAAGTTTATAAAGAAAAATTTCATCGCATTACTCATGTGATTGGCTTGTAGGGTACTTTTCTTTCACCCAGCCCACCCACTCCTCAACACACATATAGACACACACAGAGAGAGAAAATAAATCATTTGGAAGGTGTGACTTTCATATCACAACCAATCCAAAAGCTCTCGCACTAACTGTAGATACAATAAATGAGATCAAATCATCAAAATATGCTCTTTCATGGTTGCTTTAGATTCAAGAAAGGAATATATTCCCAACCCACATTTTGCCCATGGCAGTAGCAGTACAAGTCATCTAGTGTATGCATTTCGGAAAGCATCATCCTCCTCCTTATCTCCAACTAAGATATTTGCATCGAAGAACTTGAAACAGTTGAATTAGTTAAAGGATACAATAACTTTCTGGTATATAGAAAAATTCATTCTTTCAAACTCCCTCTGGAATTCAAGGCTGACAGCAACAAGTGACAAGGGATATTTAAGGATAAAATACAATGTTATTCTTGTATGGTTGCAAACATTCATGAGAATCCAGTTTAGGCATGTAGCTAACATCTAAATTAGAAAGGGGAAAAGAAGAAGGTGATACGAGGATGCAAAACAAATAATATTTTTAACAAATTATAATACTCAATTTTTCAAATATTTTGTGGTAGAAAAGTTAAAAGATATTGTTTGTTAAAGTGTTTAAATATGCATGTTTGTTATCCAAACTCTAATATTAGCTATATACGAGAAACATGATAATTTGAATAGCACCTTTGTCCATGACCAAACTTTCAAAATAAGAAAAAACCTATTTTCAGTGCCATCATGGTGGGTCAAGCTTAGTGCTAGAAAAGCCAACTCCCTAATAATCTCTAAACTATACAAATAAATAATTTCTTAAGTATATAAGGTTCTTAAAACATCAAAATTGTGAATGATGTACAACAACAATTATCAAGATGGATGCAATTACAGGTAACACAAGACAGTGCACTTCTTCTGAGGCAGTTTTGGAGCATGGCTTCCAACACTAGTACTTTAATGGAGTATATCCACAAGATAATTATCTCAAGCATAATGACTGGGTGGTTCAGATGAAGTTATATGACTCGAAGTTTTGGCAGATTGATAGAGGGCTGAGGCAAGTAACTAAGCATAATGGAGATGGAAAATAAACCCTTCATAGGTTACTATGTGCTTGAACAAATTCCACTTAGATGCTTTTCAACTACTTAATATAGCAAAAGAGTTGGAAGCTGATAATGGCAGGACTGAGGTCCTTATTTAAGAACAATGTCAAATAGATTAAATAGTCATCAGGAGAATGGAGTCAGATTATGAGCAGCAGTAACTCTTGCCTATGATAAGAAGCGGTCCGAAAGAAATTTCCAAAAGAAGATTGACACTAGCAGAAATTTGAGAGAGAAACAAAAATATTTTTTTAAAAAATAAAATATTCAAGAAATATATATATTATTAAAAAAATAAATCGTTCCATGATGGCAATAGAAAGACCAGTACAAATAGCAAAAGAAACAAATTAGAGGTAGATCCAAAGAAGAATAACTTTTAACATAGAAGATATCTATGTAGTATGAACCCAATCAATCACTAATCAGTTGTATGAATCTTAAAGTGGCCAAACAAAAAAAAAAAAGCTAGAAGAAGACTCCCATCAGAGTCTTCTTCTCCATTTGATTCCAGGAAGGAGCTAGAGTTCTAGGGCAACCAAACGCTAGGGCTCTTTATAAATAGGACCCCCTATTCCCTTCCCATGATCCTCTATTGAAGATCATTGAGTTCTCCTCTCTCTTTTCTCCCTTCGAAGCCGCAGCCTTCTGTGCTTATGTCCACTAGAAATTGAAGCTAAGAGACCATTGAAACTAAGGTAAGGCTCCAATCTTACCTCCTCTCCCTCTTCTCCATCTTCTCTTGGCCTGGGCACTGCCATTGGCAATCAGTTTTGCCAGAAACCTACCATAAAAAAATTTTCTATTTTTCTTACCATTCTTTCACTTTTCTAGTTGTCGGCATCGCTGTCCTTTGAAGTCAAGCCTTAGGCCGAGTATCTTGATCTTCTCATGATCCTCCATGGCAAGATTATGACTGCCAGTGAATGGCCATCAAAGAAAAACAAAGAAAAGTCTTGGATCACTTATTTTTGTGCCTTTTCCCATGGTTTTCTTGTTGGCCGATCTTCATCGCCAGCTGTCCCTTGCATGCCCCACCACTGTCGGCTACCTATTGTCGGACCTTTGACTATGCCGCCACACCTTGTCGGTGCACTATCCACCATGCCTACTTCCTCCTCAGTTTAGCCAAGAAAAGGAAGAAGAAGAAGAAAAGAAAAGAAAAAAAAAAGAAAAAAAAAGAAAAAGAAAAAGAGAAAGAAGAGTTCTCTCTCTTCTCCCTCTCTCTCCTTCTCTTTAGTTTTTCTCTCTCTATCCTCTCTCTCTTTCTCTCTTTATCTGCTCCATGGATCCCAATATGAACTAGATATGATCTTTTCAAAGAGATTCAAAATTGCTTTAATAATTATGTAGTATGTCAACCTCACTCCGACTATATCGAGTATCTTTGAAACTCACTATTGATGAATCATGTTGATTAATCTTTATCTTGATCCAATCCATTCTTCAAGATTTTTTGATCAAGTCGCTTAGATCTAACCCTCAGCTAGAAAATCCTAAATTACCTCAGTGTCCGAATAGCCTATTGGACTGACCATCCAATCTATAAGCTCCTTATGATTCAATTTATCCAATAAAAATTAATTATATTTTTAATATATTAAATAAGTTTGATAAATTCATCTAGTAAAGTTTGAAGGCTAAAACAGAAAAGATTAATAATCCCAATACTTTTTATTTGCTTTTGAATTATTGATTATTTTATCATAAAAATAATTATTTTATATTTTTATAAAATAAAGATCGAGTATATGCATTATGAAACTCATGATTTATCATAAAATAATGATTTTATGAATATTTTGATATGAACAACTTATTTATGAAATTTATATTTTATTATGAAAAGAATAATTTCATGATTATTTTACTATTAAAGATTATTTATGGATCATAAACTCTATAAAGTTATTTAATATCCTATTTAAGCATGATTTAAGAAAATATGATTTGATACAATATGATTTAAGAATATTTATTTTAAGAAGTATGATAAAAGACTCTTAGGTAACTATGTATAAACCTCTAAAAATGAAAAAATTGATATCCGAAGTTAAAATCCATATGATCCTATACCTGCGGGTAATAGCAGTTGGTATACAATCTTACCTACTGATAATCATAATTGGTATATGATCTTGCTAATGGATAATAGTAGTTGGTACATGATCTTGTCAATGAATAATAGTAGTTGATATTTTATCGATTATGGCTTTATCATGGATATAATAGTGATCTTAGCATTTAGTCTAAGAGAATTATTAAGAATTATGATATGACAAAATGACAGAAGACATGACTTTATCTACAAAGTTAACATGATTCATTAATTTGTTTAGGCTATGTATTGGAAATGTATTTATGTAAATTGCATTATTTGTGCATATACAAGAATATGATTGATTTAGAATATATTATTATCATGAAAGTTTTATCTTTTAATGATAATCATCTTCTCTAAATAATTTATTGATACTTGTATAAACTTATGCTTGATCTGATAAGATAGTATATGGTTTACTTACTATGCTGGTGTAGCTTTTACTATGCTGGTGTAGCTTATTTCTTTTTCTATCTAAATAAACAAGGTTAGGAATGATGAACGATCCAAGCTTAGAGGTTTGTGCTAGCAAGCTTGAAAATTATTGGATGATCATGGACTTGCAGTTAACTATTTATAAATTTTAAGACATAAGTTTGATATTTGATTTTGGATTTAGATGCTCCAAACCAATCTTGATTTATTTGCTTGATGAATGATTAAATTGATCATCTTATTATATTTTATTTATGATAGATTTTAGCTGATTATGATCGTTAGGCTTCGTGTTATCAAGGACAGTATCTCTCGATAGTATGGCCGTATTATATCTCAAATTTTAGATGTGATATATAGTAAGACATAACAACAAAAATCAACCAAAAAAAAATGATAGTTGAAGTTTTATTTTTTTTCCAAGAATAAGGATGAGGAGAAGTAATGTTGATACTTAAAGACCAAAAAGATGAGACTGAGTTATTCTGCTCACAAACTTTAACGGTTGACCATTGAAGGAATCAATTCCAATCATCAATGCATTTTACCTTCACCACCACTTTCACCTTATATTTTTTTGGTGGTTACTTTCCCCTTATATTTTTCAAATCTCTCTATCCAACTCGCAATGATTGAGTCATGAAAACTATTGTACACGCACATACACAGGTCATAGTTAGCCTGAATGTGGTTGGTTGTGTATGTAATATACATATCTCCATAATTTTATAAATGTTATACACACATATAAGTACTTCAATTAAAAAGAAATATAAGGAATATTCAAACTTCCTAAAGTCATAAGCTTCTCCAATGGAAATCTAAAGTAGTTTGATGACAATCTTTAAGGACTTCAATACTTAATTCAATCATTTTATTTGTGGAAATGTCATTTGAATTAGGTATGATAAAAGTTTTCTTTGGGATCCATATCCAATGTCATAAGGAATTTCCTACTAAATATGCTATTCAATGCTTCTATAAATTCTAATGAGGTCTGACTTAGGAATTTATTTTCATCATCTTTGAGTATGTAACAGAACATGACATGATCTCTCGATTCTTTTGTGAAATGTAAAAGGGAAGTCAATTTAACTTGTATAACAATCATGAATTGCTTTCAACATTTGCCTAAAATTTGAAAAGCAACTCAAGGTTTCTTGTTGTGACTGGCTGCATTAACTTCTATATCCTTTCTCCAAACTTTTCATTTTACCATGGCTCAAAGTTAACCCCTAACCAGTCATTAATCAATATATAAGTTATCAGCCACTTACGAGGAGCACTGTTCTAATCTCTTCATTGTAATTGAATGAAAATTAGGGCCTAAAATATATGTGATTGTTGGGGTGAAAGGGCCATAAACACAATTATGTCCAGAATAAATTTTATCTTCTATGTACTAATTAAAACAGATAATAACTCAACAATATCAAATTCAGCGAATATAAATTAAACCAAACACAAGGACACCAAATTTATGTTGTAAATCTTCTATTATATAAAATAATAGGATTACTATAGGTCTTCTCTAAATCAACTAAAGGGTATATAAATACATCTTCAAGACTAAATCTTGGTTTTCATAATAAAATATTCATCATCAATAAGATGGATTTCAATGATAAACAGGAATAGAGGGCATATCTCATCAAATATAAATATTTGAAATAATTTATGGAGAAGGCTTTTCAAAGATCAGAACCACTCAACTTGTAGTTCTTGATGTCAGAAATAACATATTGAAATTTCATCAAAATTAGAATAAAATCAGCCATCCGATCGTCCGATAAAGAAGAATATTTTTTGAACTTTTTTTTTTCTCTTCCCCATTGTGTCGCCGCTCTGGTTTTCCATGCCGAGCTTTTTCGCATTTAGTTGTTTTCTACACACTTGGCTCTAATGGCTTTCACGTGCCCCCTTGCCTCCATTAAATAGGCCAACCAATGAGTCCTTTTTGGACTTTTCTTTTTTTTTTTTTTCTTTTTATTTTAAGGAAGTATAGCCCCATATGAGGAGGGACTATCCAACAAATCTCTTCCTCCTCCCTATATGGGGAGGACCAGCACTAGCTCTATAGCCTGTAAGTTTCTCTATAGGTAATGACTTAGTTAACATATCTAAAATATTATCATCTGTGTGAATCTTCTTCAACTATAACAACTTCATCTCTAAAGTATTTTGTATCCAATGATACCTCACCTTAATATGCTTTGACCTTGAATGGAAAGTCAGATTCTTGCGGAAATGAATTGCACTCTGACGATCACAATATAAAATAAATTTCTCTTGCCTCATATCAAGTTCTTGAAGAAACTTCTTCATCCATAATAACTTCTTGCTGGCTTTGGTCACTGCAATATACCTTGCCTTTATAGTTGATAATGGAACATATTTCTGTAGTCTAGACTGCCATGAGATAGCTCCCCTAGAAAAGGTCATTAGGTATCTCGATGTAGACTTCCTAGTATCAACATCACATGCCATGTCTGTATCTGTATATCCATCCAACATAGGTTTATCAGTGTCAAAATATGAACATACTTTAAAAGTACTTCTGAGATACTTGAGAATCTACTTCATTGCAGTCAAATGCTCCTTCCCAACATTAGAGAGAAATTGACTGACAACACCTATAGCATGAGCAATATTCGGCCTAGTACATACCATGACATATATCAAACTACCAACTATGGATGTATAAGGGATCTTCTATATCTTTTCCTTTTCTTTCTTACTAGTAAGATACTGTTTGGAGCTTAATCTGAAGTGACCAATAAGTGGAGAGCTAACTGCTTTAGAGTTGCTCATCTGGAACCTCTCTAACACTTTCTCTATGTACCTCTCTTGAGATAGCTACAGTCTCCCATTCTTCTTGTCATGGGTAATCCTCATACCAAGTATCTACTTTATTGGTCCTAAGTCTTTCATAGCAAAGTACTTACTCAATTCAGCCTTCAAGTTCTGAATTCTCTTGGCATTATGACCAACAATCAGCATGTCATCACCATATAATAGGGGAATGATGAAATCATCATTACTGAATCTTTTCACAAATACACAATGGTCAACAATGGTTCTGTTATACTCATAAGCTATCATGAAGGAATCAAATTTGTTGTACCACTGTCGAGGAGCTTGTTTCAAACTATATATACTCTTCTTCAAACTGCATACTAGGTTCTCACTATGAACCACTCTGGCTGCTCCATATAAATTTTCTCTTCAAGGTCACCATGAAGAAATATTGTCTTCACATTAAGCTGCACAATTTTCAAATTTAAACTAGGTACCAAATCAAGAATAATCTAGATCGAAGACATCTTGACCATAGATGAAAAAATCTTCTCAAAATCAATGTCCTTCTAAGTGAAGCCCTTCACAACCAGCCTCGTCTTGTACCTTGATTGTGATTTGTGTTCTTCTATCTTGAGTCTGAACATCATTTATTCTTGAGTATTCTCTTCCCCTTGGATAGCTCCATCAGGTCAAAAGTATGGTTCTCATGTAGTGATTTTATCTCTTCTTGTATGGCTTCAAATCACTTTCTCTTCTGTACATGTGACATAGCCTCCAGAAAATCTCTTAGCTCTCTTCCGTCAGTCACCATCACATACTCATATGGAAGATATCTTTGAGAAAGCTGACACTCTTTGGTAGACCTTTTCAGCTACTGTTCCATCATTTATTGTATAAGAGCTAGCTCACTATGTTCATCTGATACACTGTCATCCTGTGTAGGCTCATCATTTATTATATCACCATTCTCTGTAGTTTGTCCATCATCAACATCTGCTCTAACTTAAGGCACAAGAGGTGGATCAATAAATAACCTTATAGTAGATTCTGGCTTATTTGCTTTCTTCATATCCTCAATGGTCTGATCGTCAAAGAATACTATATCTTGACTTTTGACCAGCTTCTTCTTTACTAGATCTTATAGCTTGTATCCAAACTACTCATGTCCATATCCAAAAAAGATGCATTCTTTTGACTTACTGTTAAGCTTTAACCAATCATCTTTAAGAATATGAACAAAGACCCTGCAGCCAAATATATGAGATGGTCATAAAAAATTGATTTTCCTATCCATATCTTAGAAATATCATCGTCAAGGACATATGAAGGAGAGAGATTAATCAAGACAACCGTGGTCTTCATAACTTCACTCCAAAAAGAGCTAGACAACTTCGAATGAAAAAGTATGCATCGGACTCTTTCAATAATGGCACGGTTCATCCTCTCTTTCATTCCATTCTACTGAGGTATCTTTAGGATAGTCTTCTCCAATCTAATATCATGCTGTCTATAGTATCTCTTAAATGGACCTCGATATTCACCATCATTGTCTGCTTGGATGCATCTCAGCTTTCTTTCCTTCTCCCTTTCAACACTAGCATGAATTCTTTAAAGACGTTGAAAACCTGGTCTTTAGATCTCAAAATAAAAATCCACAACTTTCAAGAATGGTCATTAATAAAAGTAACAAAATACAGTACACCACCAAGTGCCTTTGTGGTTATAGAGCATACATCAGTGTGAATTAAATCTAACACACGTGATCTTCTATGCGAGAGGAGTTTATGAAATGAAACCTTATGCTACTTGCCATGTAAATAGTGAATGCAAGATTTTAAGTGCGCACCTTTTAAAAGAAAAAAATTATGCCTGAATAGAGTATCAAGTCTCTTCTTACTTAGATGTCCAAGTCGTCGATGGCACAAGTCTATAGAGGTTTCCTCAACTGCATTTACCTTTCTACTGCACACCTTAGCTTATAATTTGAAAAAACTAGCTTGTTTGTCTTTTACTACAATCAAGGAACTGTTATGATCCAGGTGGTGTGCCCAAGGCCCAGGAGATCAAAGCTAAGGCCAAGGTCTATCATTCATGAGGGCTTCATGGAGGCTCTAGGGCTAGTTGGGTCCTAGGTTGAAAGGCTGTGGGCCTTTCGGGTTCTTGAGGTCTAGGTTATGTGGGCCTCAAGGGACCAACTCTTTATGGGCTAGGTCTGGACCCAGGATAGGTGAGATTAGGTCGAGTCATGGGTGTACATGGGCTTGGGTTAACCTAATCTCCCATAGAGTTGGTCAAGGGAGTTTTGAGTTTGGGTCACTTGATCCAGTGTTTATATATACATGTACTGTGTATAGGTTGGATTAAGCCAAAAAAAAATACAAGACTCTTTCTCCCAAGTCTCTCTCTCTCTTCTCCCTCTCTCTCCAGTAATTCTCCATGCCCCAGGAGCAAGAAACCCTAAGGTTTCTTGCCGCCAGTCCATAAAAGAAAAGAGAAGAAGGAGAGGCGCTAGCCCTTTCCCCCTTGCAGCCGCCTACCAGATCTGCTCTCCCCCTCTTGCAGGTGCCCAAATACTAGGTTCAGAACCTGAAATCTCTTAAGAATAGGTTGGTACAAGTTTCTCTCAGATCTAGAGTTGATCTGAGGTCGTTTGAGGCATGGGTGAGATCTCCATCAACAGATCTACAAAAAGGCTGCAGCAGGACAGATCTGTGAGGTCTGTCTTCATCTATCTTCTTCCCTATCTAGAATATCCCAATTCAAGATCTATAAATTGGAAGACCTCGATCAAGGTCTGATCTGGTTGGGTACTAGATCTTGAATTTTTTAGAGGTGGTTTCAAAGGTGTTCTTCATCTGGAACGAAAGGCTGACGAAGAAGACAGCAACCAGGCTGATTTTGTCAAGGGCCTTGGATCATGTCCAGAAGTCTCCAGATCTATTCGTTGCTGGTTCTGCTGCACCAAAGATCCATGGGAAGAGCTGGGATCATGCTCCAATAGTTGGTATCAGAGCTACAGTGGTGAGGAAGTGGTTCCAAGTGCGAGAAGTTGAAGATCCCAAGTGCTGAAAATTTTCAGCAAGGTACCATCAAGGTATATTCTACACTTCTTGATTTTATATTGCTTGTTTGGCTTGGATCTAGTCATGGACAGTAATATGAAGGTTGAGTTCGAGAAGTTTGATGCCAAGAAAAATTTTTCCATGTGGAAAATTCGGGTGGAGGATCTTCTGGTACAAGCAGATCTGGATCAGGCTTTGGATGAGAAGCCTGAGGGAATGACAGATAGACAGTGGGCATCATTGGAGAAGAAAGCATGCTCGGTGATCAGAGGATGTTTGGTGGATGCAGCATTGTATTCGATGCTGGAAGAAAAGACCCCGAAGGGCCTTTGGTCAAAGTTGCACACCATGTACATGGGAAAGAATATGTGCAACAAGCTGATGCTGAAGAAGAGGTTGTACAGTCTTCGGATATAGGAGGGATCTGATGTGATTGGCCACATTCAGAGGTTCGACCAGTTGTGCACGGAGTTGGTGAATATCGGGGTGAAGCTGGATGAGGAGGACAAGTCTCTATTGCTTCTATGTTCGCTGCCCGGATCATATGATTCTTTGGTGACTACACTGCTCTACGGCAAGGAGACTCTGGAGTATGAGGACATGGTCTCGATGCTGAGGTCGAATGAGCAGAGAAAAAAGTTGACCAGAGATCGGACTCCCCAGGAGAGTTTGGCAGTAGGGGAGAGGACAGGTAGAGGCAGAGGCAGAAGCAAGTCCAGGGGGCGGTCCAAGTCCAGAAAGAGAAAGAAAGAGGTGAAATGCTTCAAGTGCAACGAGTTCGGGTACTTCAAGCGAGAATGTCCACTATGGAAGAGTAAGAAGGGAGAAAGAAGTGGCTCAGAATCAGTGAGTGCAGTTGCTGGGCAGCAGGTGGAGGATGATCTACTTGTGGTACCAGATGGTCACAGGCATTACACAAAGGAGTGGACACTAGACTCTGCGTGCTCACATCACTACACACCACACAGGTCTTGGTTTGCGACATACACTAAGACAGATGAGGGATCAGTGACTCTAGGCGACAATCATCCTTGCGAGGTGGCTGGGATAGGGACAGTCAGGGTGAGGATGTTTGATGGGATTGTGAGGACATTGACAAATGTAAAGCACGTCCCGAAGCTGGAAAAGAATCTGGTGTCACTAGGCTACTTGGAGCGCAGTGGATACAGCTTCAGCAGTAGGGCTAGAAGCGGAGTACTGAACATCTTCAATAGAGCTATGGTGGTGATGAGAGGCAGGAGGTTGGACAATAACCTCTATCGCATAGAGGGATCTGTGGTGATCGAAGAGTCTGATGCAGCAGCTGCAGCACAGGACTAGCAGGAGGCTTACAGGATGTGGCACTACCGCCTAGGCCACATGGGTGATAGAGGGCTGAGGGAGTTGAGCAGGAGAGGACTCATCTCTAATCTGGAGGATGGTGCTACAGGGGAGATCTGTAAGCCTTGCCAGATGGAAAAGCAGAGAAGAGTTCAGTTCACCATCAGTACAGCCCGGAGTGCAGCCCCTCTGGAGTTAGTACACACGGATGTGTGGGGACCAGCTCCAGTTTTAGCTAGGAATGGGGTCAGATACTTCATGACCCTGATTGATGATTTCTCAAGGAAGCTCTGGATTTACTTCATGAGAGAGAAGTCAGAAGTCTTCACCAAGTTCAAGATCTGGAGAGCTGAGGTGGAGAAGGAGCAGGGGAGGAGCGTGAAGTGTCTGAGGTCAGATAATGGTGGGGAGTACACTAGCAGAGAGTTCCAGGACTACTGTGAGGAGTGTGGGATCAGGAGATACTTCTCAGTTAAGGAAACTCCATAGCAGAATGGGGTGGCTGAGAGGATGAACAGAATACTTTTGGAAAAGGCACGGTGCATGAGGCTGCAGGCAGGGCTTCCAAAGGAGTTCTGGGTTGACACAGTTGACGCAGCAGGTTACTTGGTCAATCGGTCACCTCACACCAGGTTGGATGGCAGGCTTCCAGAGGAGGTGTGGTCTGGGAGGACAGTTGGGCTGGGCCATCTACGGGTATTTGGGTGCACGGCCTATGTGCACATTGGAGCTGGTGAGTGGAGCAAGCTAGACGTCAGATCATGCAAGATGGTGTTTCTAGGCTGTCCGCGAGGAGTCAAGGGATATAGGCTATGGGATCCCTTGGAAAAGAAGGTCATCATTAGTCGGGATATGACTTTTGATGAGGAGTCAGTCCTACGGAGGCGAGCAGGCATGGAGGAGCAGCAGGAGCAGGAGGAGGTCCAGCAGGGCACTGCTGGACAGCTTACCTCTTTAATTTTGCCTCTTGCAGGTACTACTGGCGGACATGATATTCAGGTGGAGCACCTACCTAAGGTGTCTCCATAGGTGGAGAGGACTCGGACAGATGATCGAGGCGGAGAGGTCTAGTAGGAGCGAGCTAGATCGAGGACTGATATCGGTGTTGCCCTACACAAGCCCAAGAGGACCATCAGGCAATCGGACCGATATGGCTTCGAGGAGATGCTGTCATATGCCCTGGTGACAGCGAATGAAGACCCATATACGTATCAGGAGGCTATTAAGAGCCAGGACAGAGAGCGGTGGGTCCAGACGATGTCCGAAGAAATGCAGTCTCTCCACAAGAACCAGACGTAGCGATTGGTGCAGTTGCCACAAGGGAAGAGGCCCATTGGCTGCAAATGGGTCTACAGTTGCAAGGACAGAGTGGAGCTGGTTGAGGCCTTGGGACACCAAGATGGAGATTGTTATGATCCAGGTGGTGTGCCCAAGGCCCAGGGGACCAAGGCTAAGGCCAAGGTCTATCATTCATGAGGGCTTCATGGAGGCTCTAGGGCTAGTTGGGCCCTAGGTTAAAAGGCTGTGGGCCTTTCGGGTTCTTGAGGTCTAGGTTATGTGGGCCTCAAGGGATCAACTTTTTATAGGCCAGGTCTGGGCCCAGGATAGGTGAGATTAGGTCGAGTCATGGGTGTACATGGGCTTGGATTAACCTAATCTCTCATAGAGTTGGTCAAGGGAGTTTTGGGTTTGGGTCACTTGACCCGGTGTTTATATATACATGTACTGTGTATAGGTTGGATTAAGCCAAAAAAAAATACAAGACTCTTTCTCCCAAGTCTCTCTCTCTCTCTTCTCCCTCTCTCTCCAGCAATTCTCCATGCCCCAGGATCAAGAGACCCTAGGGTTTCTTGCCGCCAGTCCATAAAAGGAAAGAGAAGAAGGGGAGGCGCTAGCCCCTTCCCCCTTGCAGCCGCCTACCAGATCTGCTCTCCCCCTCTTGCAGGTGCCCAAACACCAGATCCAAGACTTGGAATCTCTTGAGAAGAGGTTGGTACAAGTTTCTCTCAGATTTGGTGTTGATCTGAGGTCGTTTGAGGTGCGGGTGAGATCTCCATCAACAGATCTACAAAAAGGCTGCAGCAGGACAGATCTGCGAGGTCTGTCTTCATCTATCTTTTTCCTCATCTAGAATATCCCAATTCAAGATCTACAAATTGGAAGACCTCGGTCCAGGTCTGATCTGGTTGGATACCAGATTTTGAATTTTTTAAAGGTGGTTTCAAAGGTGTTCTTCATCTGGAACGAAAGGCTGACGAAGAAGACAGCAACCAGGCTGATTTCGTCAAGGGCCTTGGATCGTGTCCAGAAGTCTCCAGATCTATTCGTTGCTGGTTCCGCTGCACCAAAGGTCCATGAGAGGAGCCGAGATCATGCTCCAATAGGAACCTTTGATGAGTTTTTATTTTTCTTTACCAAAGAGAATGGAGTAGCCCTCATTGTCTAGGACACAAGTAGAAATCAAGTACAATCGGATATCAGGAATATATCTCATATTTCTCAACAGTAGTCCGCATTCGGTGTTGGTCTTTAAGCAAACATATCTCATGCCAACAATCCGAGCTACCACATTATTTTTTATCCTGACATGTCCAAAATCACCTTTGGAGTAGGATGAGAAGAAGTCTTTCTGAGATGTAACATGGTATGAGGCAGCTGAATCAATTATCCAATTGGATTCCTGATATGTGAGATTAGTACACTCATCATCACAAGCAATCATGACCATATTATCAAATATAACTATATTTATACTTTATGTCTCTTCTTTCTTTCCACCACTCTTATCTTGATTCCATGACATAGCCTAGGTTCATATTTCGAAGGAAAGAGAGAAAGAAGATGCCTAAAACAAGAAAAAATATGAAAAGAGAAGAAGAAACTCTCTTCTCTAGAATTTTTTTTAAACAACCATGAAAATCTGATTATAATGTTGGCCAAGGGATCTTATTTATAGACTAAAAGTTCTGATTCAACTACAAAAAAGAATTTGAAATTAAATAAAATAAAAATAAATTAAAATTAGACTCTTTGTCTGACTATTACTCTTGTATGCTCTCCTTGATCTGTCAAATGATTGAATTAGGCTCTAAAATTTATAGTCGCAGTGAAATAGCCAACCTCATAGAGCTCGAAAAGAGCTTTTCAGAATGGGGTCATTGTTGGATTTGTGCCCTAGAAGCCAATTGTTGACTGACACATTTTGTATTTTCAGGGCTTAAACTTATACTTATAACTTTTTATTATCAATAAAGGACTTTTTCATTCTATTCATATTTATGTATCCATGATTTGTCCTAGAGATTAATAAAGTTGATTTTTATATGTTCTCAATATGTTGAGAATTTGAGATATACATTAATTAGTAATTAATTTTTAAAAGTTCTCGATCAAAAGATCATCATGAAGGACAGTGATCAATCTATTTGAGATCGGTGTACAGTTCACCTCCCTTGTGGGCAGATGAGTCTCGGGTCTGCAGTATAGTAACACTGAAATGAGGGTGTGGGTGGTTGTTAGAGAATAACTTACACTGAGCGTGACCATCACGAGAAATCACATAGATATCTACTCACTCGTCAGTGATCTTCTCGATGCTGTAGTAGTGTGAGTGATTCTTTGACTTGTGGTATCATTAGTTATTTACAGTGAGGCTATCGAGTTTGACTGCATATTTTTTTGATCCCTAGCCATTTGGATCCTTACTGTGTGTGTTAGCTTTAGTAGATTCAGGTTTGCTGTTTGGAGTAGGATGCACCTAGAAAGAATCTATCAAATTTGGTAGAAAAGAAGAAGTCCTATGTGATTTGTGAGACTGAGTTCAGAAAGTCTTTGACCAAAGCAAGTATGAATACTAGAAAAGAGTTTTCACAGAATTCATAAATAAACTCGAGTTGAGCCAATCTAGCATATGACTGATGATAGGATCTGACGAGTTCTCCATGACCTCAATCAAATCCGAACTCATGATAAAAGGACTGAATCATATGATAACTACATCTAGAGATTCATACTTTCATTCTACTGGGTTGCTACTATATACTGTTAGGTATCACTAGTGAATTGTGAGACTCATCGGACATCATCTTGATAATCGGTGACCCTCGAAGGATAGAATTGAAAATATTCCAATCCATAAAAATAGAGTTTCGATGATATTATGATGGAGATCACAATATATCTAACTACTAGATAGAATGAAACATAGGGGATCACACGTTAAGGGATTTAATCTTGAATTTGCTAATTAGACTTATAAAATTTTAATTAGATTAAGATTTATTGAAATCCTATTGGGTTTAAGAGAATCATGCTAGCACATGGTTAAACCTAATTCTTCTCGAGACTTTAATTGGATCAAGTCCATAGTCTTAAACCTTATCTAAATCTATTTAGATTTAATTGGGTACCTAATTGTGAGCCCAAGAGGATTGGATTAAGTCAATTAGTTGGTTAAATTATCTCCTTATTATCTCTTCATTATCTCCTCATTATCTCTTAGTGTTGTGTGAAATTATTAGAAAGATGTGTGGCGCCCTCCTCCCTTTATGGAAGGACCAAGAGGTGCCAACCCTTGGATAATGTGAGAGGGGCTTGCCCCCTCTTATGGATGGGCATAGAAGGAGAGAGAGAGGGAGAGGGGCCACACCCCCTCTCTTGAGCTATGAAGCCCTAAGGGGGCGCCAAGTGTTGGCGCCCCACCTACCTGCTTTATGTCAAGGGGTGCCACTCAAATTTCTATATCTGATTGGGGCACCCCATATACTTGCCAAAAAGGACTGATTACCTATCAATTAAGTCCAATTTTATTAGAAAAAAATCAGATTAGAAAGATAGAATTTCTTATGAGATAAGGATGTACCTTTTTAAGTTAATTAGTTTTTCTTTTGGATCAAGATAGAATCTATTTAAAGAGAAGGTCTCTTAGGGTTTAAAAGTTGTAAAATTTTGTGAAATAAGAATTCCTCTCTCTTTCTCCAAGCCACCCCTTCTCTCTCTTCTCTTTCGAATGCCCAAAAATTGGGCGTCCCACTTCTATACATGCTAAGAGTTGAGAAGCCTCCTTCTATGGTGAGGAACGAGGAGAAAAAGTTGTAGTTCAAAGGGTTTATTTTACAGTGAAGATCAAAGAATTGATCAAGATTCCAAAGGATTGAGATCCTACTTGGAGAAGAAGGATTTACTATGAAAAGATTGATTCAAAGTTGATCCCGATGGATATCTGTAGAGGCCAGACACGTATGCGGCTCGAGGACCTTCAAATCAGTGATGATCCTAGCGGTGAATTTCTTCCTGTGCTAAGATATTGAGATTTGATCTTATACTTATTTTACTTTTAGATTATATGCATATCTTTTCTCCTAAGCTTGGGTAGAATTAGATAAGATCTAATGCATGTAGGGTTAAAGGATTTAATCTGATTATTTTTCCACTGTGATTGTAAAGATTTTTTAAATCTACACATGCACCCTATCTGATTTTCTAATAGTAATATCAAAGTCAGATTTTTAAAGACACATATGATCTAATTTTTATCTTAGATCTAAAAATTTTAATGATTTAAAATTGATCTTGTACTGATATAAGATTGTCCTAGTATAGGGTTTACCCTTTATATTATAAAGATTGTCCTAGCATAAGATTGATCGATTTTGAAAATTATTTTCAAAATAATTAAATCAATTTTTTAGATCTAAAAATTAATATATATAATATATCTTATTTATATTTAGATCTAAAATTAGAATGATTTAAAGTTCACATCAAACTAGTATAAGGTTGTCCTAGTATAGGATTTACCCACTATATTAAAAAAATTATCTTAGTTTGATGCGAATTGATTTTTGAAAAGATATTTTTAAAATATTTTAATCATTATTTTAGATCTAATTTTATATGTATTTGATATATATAATTTTAGTTTTAGATCTAAAATTTGATGTATATGTGATACATGTTTTAATTTAGATCTGAAACTACATATATATGATATATGACAATAGGTTTAGATCTAAAATAGTTTCAAGATCATAAGTCACTAATGCATGCAATGAAACATAATCTAAAAATTATTTTTAGATCTGAAATTATGTTATTGCATGTGGATATGGGTTAAACAAATTTGGTCTAGTGATCAAACTACAAGTAGGGTTAAATCGATTAGATCAGGCTAGAATCCATTGTCAATTTTGAGCAGTTGATTAAACCTAATCAATAGTTGATTAGGATTAGGTCAAAGGGGCTCAAAATCAAGTTTAGTTATAGTTGGTCGCATCGATTCATATTTTGATATGAGTTAATTGACTCAAGATCAAATTTGATTCAGTGGTTCGAGCCCATTTCAATGGGTTAACCTAATCGATTCTAATCGATCAATTTGGTGTCTAAGACAAGTATTTAGATGGTGGTTATTTAATTAGTTCCGTTGTCTAACCTGATCAATTTTGATTGGTGTCTAAGAAAAGCAACGGGGGGACCCCCACCCATCTTAACTTACCTGGCCATCTTGGGAGATTCAGTTTTGTACAAGATTACTTGTTGACTCGAGTTCACCCACGCCGACTAGGTTGGTTAGACATGTTGATGTGCTGACCTGAATTTGATCAGTCGAATATCAAATCTACTGATTTAGAAGAGACCTAAACCTAAATCTTCTCACTAAATATTAAGTCTAGAGGTCTTCCATCATTGTAGAGATATGGGTGCCTTCCTGGTGTTGATCATTTTCGGCTGGTTACAGTGGTTCGGTTACATCAGAAAAGGTATAATCACTCTATTGACATTTGATATCCCGAGTAGAGATGGGGTTGGGCCCAATAACTATTAGGTGAGGATCTCAATGACGGCTTTGCATCCACTGGTGAATGATGGGTCTGACTTAACTAAGAAATATGCCAATAACTGTTAGGTGAGGCCACAGGACTTAAAGATCAAGCACACTATATCTTGCTTAGTGAAGCAATGGATAAAGTATTATCTACTCATTGATCTGTGCTCACCAATAACTATTAGGTGAGGTGTGTATAGGTTAATGGGACCGCAGTACCCACTTGAAATCAATCACGTATAGATTTCTATTTCTCCATTCAAGGAGTGTGAAAGATTCGAAAAAATAGTAAAAGCCTTTGTTTATTTTTAAAGTCCCTAGAACAAATATTTTTATAAGTACAATATCTAACTAAAAACTATTCTCTCTACAGATAACCATGTCGAGTTTCAATCTTTTAGCCTGTATCCTAGATACCAATAGGTTGATCGGTACGAACTATAAAGACTAGCTCCAAAATTTGAGAATCATTCTCAGTTTCAAGAAACTCACCCATGTCCTTGATCAGGATACACTTGTGTTACCTTCTCCTCCATCCCTTGATCAACGAGCCACACTTGAGAAGTGGATGGATGAAGATAACAAGGCAAAGTGTTACATTTTAGCATCTATATCCCATGATCTTCAATAATAGCATGAAGACATGAGGACTGCTAGAGAGATGCTGACTCATCGGAAGAGTTGTATGGTGAGTAGAGTTGCACAGCTCGCTTTGAGATCTCCCAAAGTTTTTTCAGAGCGAAGATGTGTGATGGGCAGTCCGTCAATGATCATTATTTAACAATGATCAAGAACATCGAGAAGCTACTGAAGATTGGTATGAACATGGATAAGAAATTACAGATGGATCTGATCCTCCAATCTCTTCCTGATTTATATGGATAGTTCATCATGAGCTACCATATGAATAAAATTGATAGCACTTTGTTCGAGTTACTGAATATGTTGGTAACAGCATAGGACACTTTGAAGAGTTTAAAGGATACTATTTTGGTTGTGAAGCGAGCTTCCTTCAAAAGAAAATCTTCTTTCAAGAAGAAGAAGAAGCCTACGAAAAAGTAAAAGAATGAGGCCAAGCTTAAGAAGCAGGTTCTGAAGAAGGCTGATGACAAAGAAAAATATTTTCATTGCAACATCGAAGGCCACTAGAGGAGAAACTGTCCGGCTTATCTGGCGACTGTCAAGAGTAGAAAGAAGGATGGGCCTTCTGAAGGTATGTCTGATATGCTCATTATTGAAACTAATCTAACGATTTTCTCTTCTTCTAGTTGGGTTCTAGATTCTGGATCAAGTGCTCATTTGTGCACTTCTATGCAGGATCTTGAAGAAGTGATAGGACTAAAGGAAGGTGAGATCATTCTCTGAGTTGGTAATGGAGCAAAAGTTGCTGCTGTGGCCATCAGAACCTACCCTCTATGTGAAAGAACCAGATTTAGGGTTTCAGGGTTAGATCTTGAAACTTTTTCAAGATCAGGCAGTGGAAGACTAAAATAAATTAAAATTTATCTCATAAAATTAAAAAATCTCTATATCTAAGATCTTATTACATGATTATTACATGATATTAAATCAAAAATTAAAATATAAAGAGTAAGAACTATATGTTGATCATATCAATATGTTTCTATACTACATCTAATGTATGTAAAATATAATAGATCAGATCTATTACCTTGCAAGTTAGATATTCTAACTTTGCTGATCTGGGCTTAAGGATGATGTTGTAAGTTGCATATGCATTCGGCCTCTAGGAGTCATCCACACGAGCCCATGAATCACGATCAGAAGTCCTGGTTCAGGAAATCAGCACAGCATGCTAGTACTATGCTGATCCTTCTTCGATGGTCGATCAGATGCCTCTTTCTTCTTAATTTGGACTCTTCCAAAGATGAGAAGTAGGAGAAGGAGTTTTAAATATAAGACACTCTCAGAAAACTCACAGATGGAGGGAGAAAAGAGGTGAACACAGCAATCCTAGAAGAAGATCCTCTTCTTCTTCTCTTTGCTCTAACCCAGATATGTAGTTTTATGTCTATTATATCTCCATTCCCTAACATTATTTATCCTTGATTTTTAAATGCCCCAAAGGTCTCTCAATGCTCTATGTTCCATGAAAATTTCATAAAAAAATTTATTTTAAATAGAGACATATGAAGAGTCGTTGTCTAGGTTAAATACCTAGTCAAGGATTATCCAAACAAGGCAAGAAAAGGGGTGCCCAACTCTTGGGTGTCACCTCCTTCTTTTTCTATCATGGACCATCAGAAAAAGGTGCATATTATGTGCCATAAAAGCTACAAAAGTTTCAAAAAAAATCTGGATAAAATCAGTGCCATAAGAAACAAGTTTTGGTTTCCTAAAACTCTATCTCATAGAATTTGAAATCTAAACTGATTCCTACTTTGACTTGATCCACAACCACATTCTATGTAAGAGAGAAAGAGAGAAAAGTTTTGGGCATGCATAAAGACCTGGGAGAGAGGGTTTTATCATACAAAATAAGAGAGTGTAGGCATGGGATAAGAGAGAGTGGGCGTGGGGGGCTAAGGTGGCGCAAGGTGAAATCCTAGTCTTACTAGGATTCAATATATGACTTGTTTCAATTTGATTTCTCAAACCAAATCAAATTAAAATCAAATCAACCTAATTAAAATAGGTCTTAACCTAATTAAGAGCCTAATTTAATCAGATTAAATTAGATTTAAATTAGATTTAATTTTTTAATCAAATTAGAAATTAGGTTGACCCAAATCCTATTTGTACTAGGACTAGTTTTTCCTTGCACTTGGCTTATCCAATAAACTGATTGGACTTGATCCAATCAAACCCAAACTAAATTTAATTAAATTATATTTAATTAGACTTAATTTTAGTTTTTTGACTTAATCAAATTAAGTCAATTAATAATCGAATTGCTAATCGATCCTCCTGCAACACTTGCACTAGGTTAAATGTCATTCGTATTGATCGGTTAACCCTAGAATGATTCTTAATCATTGATCAACCATCCGATCAGATCATGAACTCTAATGTATCTGACCTCATAGGTTCAAACTTAAGCCGATAGTATAGAAATAAATTTTTGTACCAATCGAAGTGATCATCTAGCAATCATACCCGATGGTCGGATAGGTCAAATATGTAGAATAACATCCTTAGAACCCATGCGGATATAGTTTTCATATAATTCATCCCCTTGACCAAAATATTCATAGGATACCTTAGAGTTTAACTGTCAACTCTGATCAGGTTATCCACATTATATTTCAAAATATCAAATCCATCTGATGGATTATCCTGGTCAAGATTTTGCTAAATTGAAATACAGTGACTCATTCTTCTCCAACTCTTGGAGTGGTCAATCCCATCTCGATCACACTCTGACTTCACAAGTACTTGACTATGCCTAGAAGCCTTCCATCACTGAATTAGAAATTTAGTTAGTCCAGTACCAAAGCACAGTGAGTTGCTTGTAAGTCACTGAGATGATCTTAGATCTAAGGGACACTTATACCTATATCCCATCAAAGATATTCTCGACAGTAGAATACTCTGGAGTTGGTCATGTTCAATGATGATGTACCCTTACATCTTATTTGTATGCCATACCAGTGTCTCCATACTCCTTGGTTAAGAGGACAACCAACCCATATAGCCTACAGCGACCTATGCTTGATAGAAGCTGTCATCCTTATTAACAGCCTATTATTTGATTATGAACAGTTTTAAGGACTAATCGATAAATCTTCTCTTTATCAAACCTAAATAGTCCTAAGGACTTCATCATAACAATGAAGTTTATTAGAAGATGAAAAACTTATGATGAAAATATCAAAAATATATTTTATTTATTAATAAATCAATTACAATATAAGGTTGCTCAACCATCAATAGGTTGACGATTGACTTTAGGGACATATTTTCCAACAACTCCTACTTGTCCTAAAGCCACTCGGCACAGTATCTAATACCCATCTTTGACTTGTGATTATCGAACTCCTTTATCGTCAGGGCTTTAGTGAAGAGGTCGGTCAGGTTCTCCTTTTCGTCGATCTTCTGAAGGTCGATATCACCTCGATCCACGATCTCCTGGATCAGATGGAAGTGGCGCAAGATATGTTTCATCCGCTAGTGTGCTTTGGATTCCTTCATCTGAGCTATGGCACCAGTGCTGTCACAATAGAGTAGGATCGGACCATCGAGGGAGGATGCTACTTCGAGCTTGATGGTGAATTTTCTCAGCCACACAACATCTTTCGTGGCATCTGATGCTGCGATGTACTCCACCTCACAAACAAAGTCTGCCACAGTATGCTACTTGAAACTCTTCCAGCAGATGGCTCCACCATTCTAAGTAAAGATATAACCCGATACGCTTCTGCTGTCATCATGGTCAGATTAAAAGCTGGAGTCTGTGAACCCCACAAGTTTCAGATCTGACTCGTTATAAACCAAACATTGATCTTTAGTATTTCTCAAATACTTATGGATGGCTTTAACCACTTTTCAGTGATTTTCTTCAGGATTAGATTGGTATTTACTCACTACTCCTAGTGAGTATGCCACATCTGGCCTTGTACATGTTATGGCGTATATGATAGATCCCACAATCGAAGCATATGAGACTCTACTCATACGCTCTCTCTCTTCAGAAGTTGTCAGACAATTCTTCTTAGAGAGAGAAATTTTATGGCCTATCAGTAGATAGCCCTTTTTGAAATTCTCCATGTTGAACCTCTTCAGCACAGTGTCTATGCACGTGGACTGGGATAACCCAAGCATCCTTTTAGATCTATCCCTATAGATCTTCATCCCTAGGATGTAGAATGCTTCACCCAAGTCCTTCATGGAGAACTGTGATGACAATCAAACTTTTATTCCCTGTAGTGCGGGAATGTCATTCTCGATTAAGAGAATATCATCCACGTACAAGATAAAAAATACCAGAACTGGACCATTTATCCATTTATAGATGCAGGGCTCTTCTATGTTCTTAACGAAGCCATACGTTTTGATCATCTTATCAAAATGCATGTTCCAACTCCGAGAAGCTTACTTCAATCCATAAATAGATCTCTGAAGCTTGCACATCTTGGACTCATCTGTGGATGTAAACCCCTCAGGTTGTATCATATACACCTCTTCGGTCAGCTTTCCATTCAGGAAAGCTATCTTTACATCCATCTGCCAGATCTCATAATCCAGATGGATAGCTATTGCAAGCATTATCCGAATGAATTTGAGCATTGCCACAAGGGAGAACATCTCGTCATAGTTAATACCATAATGTTGATGATACTCCTTGGCAACCAGACGGACTTTATAGGTCTCCTCCTTTCCGTCTGTGCCCCTCTTCCTTTTGAAGATCCATTTACATCCAATGGGTTTAACCCCTTCAGGTGGGTCAATCAATGTCCATATATTGTTGACCTTCATGAACTCCATTTCGGATTGCATGGCTTCAAGCTATTTCTCAAAATCAGGTCTCTGTATTGCATTCATATAGGTGATCAGATCCTTATCGTTCTCATCGAGTTTGATGGGATCACCATCCTGGATCAAGAAATCATAGTATCTGTCCGACTGATGCAGTACTCTATCGGATCGCCTTAATGGTGCAGGTACATTGAGCTTCGGATCTGATCTAATCATATCCGACTCAGGTTCAGTTATTGGTGTCGGTCCTTCTACCTGTTGAACTTCATCAAGTTCAACCTTAGAGGCAACGATTCCTTCACCGAGGAACTCTTTTTCTAAAAAAATTACCTTAAGGCTAACGAACACCTTTTGTTCATCAGCATGGTAGAAAAAATATCCTTTTATCTCTTTGGGGTACCCTATGAATGAGCATTTGTCAGACCTAGGTCCAAGTTTGTCTGTGACTAATCGTTTGACATAGGCCGGGCACCCCCAGACCCTAAGGTGTGAAAGTGCTGGCTTACGCCCTATCCATATCTCATATGGAGTCTTAATTACAGACTTACTTGGAACCCTATTTAACAGATAACTGATCGATTCGAGTGCATATCCCCAGAAGGATATCAGCAAGTTGGCAAAACCCATCATGGATCAGACCATGTCTAACAGAGTCTGATTTTTTCTTTCAGACACATCATTATGCTGTGGTGTTCCTGAAGGAGTCCATTGAGAGAGAATCCCATTCTCTCCTAGATATGTGAGAAACTCACTAAAAAAGTATTTCCCTCCTTAGTCAGACCGAAGAGTTTTAATACTCTTTCTAGTTTGTTTTTCTACTTCACTTCGGAATCGTTTGAACATTTCAAATGAATCTGACTTATGTTTCATCAGATAAACATATCCATATCTGGATAGATCATTCGTGAAAGTGATGATGTAAAAATATCCACCTCTAGCACTTGTACTCATGGGCCCGCATACATTAGTATGTACTAGACCCAAGAGTTCAGTAGCTCTCTCACCTTTTTCAGTAAAAGGTGACTTGGTCATTTTACCAAGAAGACAGGACTCACGGTTGAATGTGATTCACAATCACTGACTTCGAAGATTCTCTCTTGAGTCAACCTGTTTATCTTATTCTTGTTTATATGACCTAGCCTATAGTGCCATAAGTAGATATCTGATACACTATCTAATCTAGGGTGCTTGCTAGTAGAATAGACTACGTTAATAGATTGTGATAACATATACATACCATTGTTCAAAGGTCCACAAAAATTAGTAACACCATTCATAATGATATTACAAACTTATTTCTTTATTGAAATTTCATAATCATTTTTGGTCAGAAGGCCTACAGAAATAATATTTAAAAAGAAACTGGGACAGGAATGACAATCATTAAGAATAATGGTATGGGACTCAAATACAAGTTTTAAGATTTCTAATGCTAGAACTAGAACTGGTCTTCCATCTTCAACGTTCAGGAATCTCTCACCTTGCTCGAATCTCCTACTGACTTGCAACCCCTACAACGAATTGCAAATATGATAAGGGCTATTGGTATTCAATACCCAATCAGTTATATCACAAATAGAGAAATTGTAAGGAGTTATCATATAAATACCTTGCCCAGCAACAGCTTGCTTCTTTCTCTACCTGTTCGGATTTAGGAAGGTAATGTACTGAGGATAGTTTTTCTTCCAGTGCCCCCGCTTCTTGCAAAAGAAGCATTCAGCTTGACTCTTATCAGGCTTGATCTTTCTGGTCTGGCCCTGCACTGATGTCCCAGCCTGAACTTGCACCTTCTTCACTTTCTTTTTCTTGTTCTTCTTCCCTTTCTCAAAGGATCGAGAACCAGAAGACGAACCTCTCACTAAATTCATCGACTCCTTGTGGAGTTGGTGATCCTTCTCAAAATTCTGAAGCAACCCCAGTAACTCATGGTAGTTTACTTCAGGCTTTGTCATTCTATAATAAGTAAGAAATGAGAGATAAGACTTGGGCAGCAAATTCAATATTGCATCTTTTCCAAGCTGCTCATGTAAGAAAAAATCGAGCTTGCTCAAATGCTGTATCAACTCGATCATGTACAATACATGACAGTGATAGAGGCACCATCCCATATTTTGGCATTGAAGATGGCATAACTAGTCTTGTGCCTCTCCACATCATCGGGTGTGCCAAAGACATCCTCCAACACTTGAAGCATGTCCTTTGACTGAGTCATCTCAAATCTATGATTGAACCATCACTCATGGCAGCTAGCATGATGCAGTGCACCATGGTCCGATCATTGAGCTACTTTTGGTAAGTGTCTCTGACTGTTTCACGTGCATTGACAGTTGGCTCCTCAGGTGCACAATCCATTATCACATATAGGATCTGTTCATGCTCTAGGACTATCTTCAACTTTCGGTACCAGCTATCGAAGTTGGATCCCACCAACTTATCATTGTCCAACAATGATCGGAGCGATAGGGAAGTGGCCATATCTGCATAAAAAAAACTATAACCTAATTAGTAATTGATTCATTAAACCTAAAGATTTGAACTTTAATCAAAATATTTCTCCCACTATTTTATTCAAATGATAGCCTCTACCTCCAATTCGAGGAATTACCCTAATTCCTTAGTAGGTATTAGAATCCACTTAGACTGCACACAAGTCCAATTTTGGTTGGCCAACCCATGTACATCTAAGGGTAGGTTCATAACCAATTATTTCTCTAAATAATTTTTAGTAATTTAAATTTTTCCCCAGTCCCTAATCAATAGGCTTTGGCCTCTATTGAAAAGGTCTGGTTAGGTCCAACCATTAACATGACCATACTTGGCTCATCTAGCCAATGAATGATTAGGTCCAACTTTGGTTGGCTAACTTAACCATCATTTAGAAAGATGCAGTCAAGAAATCATATTATGAATGACAATTCCATCAGTCGATAAGCACCAGACCTTTGGGCCTCTAATGATTATCCAGCTGATGGACCCATTATCTTCCACTTAATGGGAGGCTATGATCTAGTTATCACCATAACTATTTTATTTTAAGGACTTAATAATTTTAGAAGATTTATTTAATTTAGAGGAGGAGGTCAGATGAACCAGCTTATCATGATCCTCCCACTGGCTTCACCAAGTCAGCTTGAGGGAGACCACTAAAAGGGCTGGTCTAGGAGCACCTACATCAGTCACACTGATTTACCTAGCTGACATGGGTCAGCTCAAATAGTCAAGTGATATGATCAAAATATAATTTTACCAAGAGGTTAGGTAAGTTAGATCGGTGAGAGGGTCTGCCAAAGCTTGCCTTAGCCATCAGAAATGGCCAGGTAAGCAGGGTGCCAATTAAAAACCACCGGTTTGGTCTACCTTAGACACCAACTGGTTTAATTAGTTTCGATTAGATCAACCTAACAGTTCATGCTAGAACGCTTAGTCAAGAATCAAGTCCATTTGGTTCTCGTTAAAGACATGGACTTGACCAACTACAACTATTGTAATTGATCTAGAGAATTTTTGACCTAATCTAAGACAACAATTGATTAGATTTAGTCAATTCTCTAATTAAGTCCATCTTTAACCTAATCTTAGGTCTAACCCAATTAATGGACCTAATTCCTACTAACCCATTAACCCAATGTGTTATGGTTTGTATCTTAGATTCTTCAATTCACAATCCTAGAACCTAATCAAACAACTTCTTAATTCTCAATTAAGTTTGGACTGAGGGTTAGGGTTCGACTTTTCGAAAATAATTTTCATATTTGTAAAATATTTTTACAATATGGTTCTATTAACCAAGTTGCATGTTTGATTCATAATCAAAATATAAGTGAAATAAGCATGAAGCTACTTTAGATCTAATCTAAATAGATTCATGTAATTAAAATAATTTCAACTTTAAACTGCGCAAATTTCTTAGACAAATATATGATGGTTCTTTGCACGAAAATTATTAACAAAGAGATTTTATTTTAGATTTAAATATTTTTTAAATCTAATAAATTATAAATTTAATCTAGATCCCATCTAATAAATTTATGATTAAAGATAGATCTACACGGACTAGGACAACCTTTGCACTGTAAGAGGTAAACCTTACAGCAGGACAACCTACAGTTCATGATTGATCTAAAAATTTTAATTTCAGATTTAACAATCAGATTATAAATTAGATCTAATCTAAGAAATAATCTAAGCATGTATAAATAATCATGTAATAAATAACCTAGGCTCTGATACCAATGGAAGGAACCAGATTTAGGATTTCAGGGTTAGATCTTGAAATTTTTTCAAGATCAAACAGCAGAAGACTAAAATAAATCAAAATTTATCACATAACATTAGAGAATCTCTAGATCTAAGATTCTATTACATGATTATTATATGACATTAAATTAAAAATTAAAATATAAAGAGCAAAAAATACATATTAATTATATCAACTTGTTTCTATACTACATCTAATGTATGTAAAATATAATAGATCAGATCTATTACCTTGCAAGTTAGATGTTCTAACTTTGCTGATCCAGGCTTAAGAATGATGTTGCGAGCCACACACGCATCCAGCTTCTAGAAGTCATCCACACGAGCCCACGAATCATGATCAAAAGTCCTGATCCAGGAAATCAGCACAGTATGCTAGTATTGTACTGATCTTTCTTCGATGGTCGATCAGATACCTCCTTCTTCTTGATTTGGACTCTTCCAAAGATGAGAAGTAGGAGAAGAAGTTTTAGATATCAGACACCCTCAGAAAACTCATAGATGGAGAAAGAAAAGAGGTGAACACAGTAATCCTAGAAGAAGACCCTCTTCTTCTTCTCTTTGCTCTAACCCAGACATATAGTTTTATGTCTATTATATCTCCATACCCCAATACTCTTTCTCTTTGATTTTTGGATGCCCCAAATTTATCTCAATTCTCTATGTTTTACAAAAATTTTATTAAAAAATTATTTTTAAATAGAGAGATATGAAGAGTCCTTCTCTAGGTCAAATACTTAGTCAAGGATTATCCAAACAAGGCAAGACAAGGGGCGCCCAACTCTTGGGTGTTTCCTCTTTCTTTTTTTGTCATGGACCACCAACAAAGGGCGCATATTATGTGCCATAAAAGCTACAAAAATCTCAAAAAGAATCTTAATAAAATCAATGCCATAAGGAAAGAGTTTTGGTTTCCTAAAACTCTATCTCATAGAATTTGAAATTCAAACTGATTCCTACTTTGACTTGATCCACAACCACATTCCATATAAGAGAAAAAGAGAGGAGAGTTTTGGGCATGCATGAAGACCCAAGAGAGAGGATTTTGTCATACAAAATAAGAGAGAGTGGGTGTAGGATAAGAGAGAGTGGGCGTGGGGGGCTAAAGTGGCGCAAGGTGGAATCCTAGTCTTACTAGGATTCAATCTATGACTTGTTCAAATTTAGTTTTTCAAACCAAATCAAAATCAAATCAACCTAATTAAAATAAGTCTTAACCTAATTAAAGTCTAATTTAATCAGATTAAATTAGATTTAAATCTGATTTAATTTTTTAATCAAATTAAAAATTAGGTTGACCCAAGTCATATTTGAACTAGGACTAGTTTTTTCTTGCACTTGACTTATCCAATAAATTGATTGGACTTGATCCAATCAACCTCAAACTAAATCTAATTAAATCATATTTAATTAGACTTAATCTCAGCCCTTTGGCTTAATCAAATTAAGCCAATTAGCAATCGAATTGCTAATCGATTCTCCTGTAACACTTGCACTAGGTTAAGTGTCAATCATATTGATCGTTTAACCCTAGAATGATTCTTAATCATTGATCAACCATCCGATCGGATTATAAAATCTAATATGTGTGACTTCATAAGTTTGAATCTAAATTGATAGCACAGGAATAAATTTTTCTACTAATCGAAGTGACCATCTAGCAATGATACTCGACGGTCGGATAGGTCGAATGTATAGAACAACATCCTTAGAACCCATATGGATATAGTTTTCATATAATTTATCCCCTTGACCAAAATATTCATAGGACACCTCAGAGTTTAACTATCAACTCTGATCAGGTTGTCCATATTATATATTAAAATATCAAATCCATCTGATGGATTATCCTGGCCAAAATTTTGCTAAATTGAAATACAGCGTATCATTCTTCTCTAACTCTTGGAGTGGTCAATCCCATCTCAATCACACCCTGACTTCGCAAGTACTTGACTATGCCCAAAAGCCTTCCGTCACTGAATTAAAAATTCAGTTAGTTCAGTACCAAAGCACAGTGAGTTGCTTGTAAGTCATTGAGGCGATCTCTGGTCTAAGGGACACTTATACCTATATCCCATCAGAGACATTCTCGACAGTAGAATGCTCTGGAGTTGGTCACGTTCAATGATGATGTACCCTTACATCTCATCTGTATGCCATACCAGTATCTCTACACCTTGATTAAGAAGACAACCAACCCATATGGCCTACAGCGATCTATGCTCGATAGAAACTATCATCCTTATTAACAGTCTATCATTTGGTCGTGAACAGTTTTAAGGACTAATCGATAAATCTTCTCTTTATCGAATCTAAATAGTCCTAAGGACTTCATCACAATAACGGAGTTCATTAGAAGATGAAAAACTTGTGAAAAAAATATTAAAAAAATATTTTATTTATTAATAAATCAATTACAATACAAGGTTGCTCAACCATCAACAGATTGACGATTGGCTTTTGGGATATATTTTTCAACACTATGATTATCGTTAGGAATTAGTTTACTTCTTAAATACTGTTATTATGTACCTATAACCAGTAAAAATTTAATTTTCATATCCACACTGGTACAAGATAATTATAATTTTTATTTCAATAAAGATATGTGTTCAATTTATTTCGAAAATAAAATTATTGCATGTGCTTTCTTGATTGACGGTCTTTATCATTTGTATATGGATACGAGTGTAAATATTAACAAGTAAATTATGAATGCCATAGGATCTAAGAGACTTAGAGATAGAATTAGCCAAAAGTATCTGTGGCATCTTAGGCTAGACCATATTGGAGAGAACAGACTCAACAAACTAGAGAAAGATGGTCTTCTCGGACCATTGACTTTCAAATCTTATTCAGTTTGTGAATCATGTCTTCAAAAAAAAATAGTCAAGCTATCTTTTATGGGACAAGGATATAGGACCACTGAGATATTAGTCTTGGTACACACTGACGTGTGTGGTCTATTTAATGTACAAGCTAGGGATGGCTATGTCTACTTCATAAATTTTATCGATGATTATTCATGATATGGGTTTGTGTATCTGATGCATAGAAAGTTTGAAGCCTTTGAAACATTCATAGAGTTCACACATGAAGTAAAAAAATAGATCGAAAAATCCATAAAGGTTCTTCGATTAGATCAAGAAGGGAAATACCTCAGTGAAAAATTGTAGGCCTATCTCAAAGATAATGACATAGTCTCACAGTAGACCCCTCTAGCAATGCCTCAGCTCAACAGAGTATCCGAAAGCAGAAATCAGGTTCTATTAGATATGGTTCGGTCTATGATAAGCTTCACAGATCTTCTTATTTTTCTTTGGGGATATGCATTGCTTTCTGTGATTCATTTTTTGAATTAGATTCTCTTTAAATCTGTTCGTACCATACTATATGAGTTATGGCATGGTAAGAAGCCAACTCTTGGTTACCTCAAGATTTGATGATATCCTGCCCATATCAAGCGACAGCAAGTGGATAAGTTAGAGGCTAGGTCTTTTAGGACTCATTTTATAGGATATCCTAAGAAAACCATGAGATACTATTTCTATCTTTTTGAGGATCACAATGTAATTATGAGCCATCATACCGTCTTCTTAAAAAAAGAGTTTATCCAAGATGGAGGCAGTGGGAGAAAGATTGAGCTCATAGAGAAAGTTTCTGAAGAGCATCGAGTCTAAAAACCTGAATCCAGTAATGAGCCAGTAGATGTGACATCTTCTCCACCTCATAGATCAAGTAGAGTTTCCTACCCTACTAAAAGGTATTTAGGTATTCTTATAGAGAATTTAAAAGAAGCATTTCTTATGGGAGATAGGGGCATTAGGAATGATCCCAAAACCTACGATGAAGCAATATTAGATATAGACTCTGAAAAATAGATGGAAGTGTTAAAGTCATTAATTGACTCCATGCCTTCCAACCAGATTTGATCCTTAGTAGATCTACCTGAAGGTATTGTACCTATTGGATGTAAATAGATTTATAAAAAAAAATTAGGTTGGATAGTAAGGTAGAGATCTATAAGGTAAGACTAGTTGCGAAAGGTTATAGTCAATGCAAATGTATTGACTATCATAAAATCTTTTCATCCGTGGCCATGCTAAAATCCATTCATACTCTGCTTGCAGTAGCAGTCTTTTATGATTATAAAATTTGATAGATGGATGTGAAAATTGCCTTCCTAAATAGATATTTTGAGAAAGATATCTATATGGAGAAGTCTTTAAATTTCATATCTATGATAGTGATCATAAGGTCTGCAAGCTACAAAGATCCATATATAGACTCAAATGAGCATCTCAAAGTTGGAACACTCGCTTCAATGATGTGATTAAAATATTTGATATCATCAAAAATGAGGAGGAGCCATGTGTGTATAAAAAAATCAGTAGAAGTACTGTCATATTCTTCATATTGTACGTGGATGGCATCCTCCTGATTGGGAATGATATTTTCATGCCAACATCGATCAAAGTATGGTTGTTAAAAAAGTTTGCCATGAAAGATCTAGGAGACACTTCCTACATGCTTGGTATAAAAGTCTATAAAGATAGATCTAAGAGGATGATAGGACTCTCACAGCAAATGTATATAGAGGAGGTGCTGAAGAGATTCAGTATGAAAAACTCCAAGAGAGATCTTTTGCCCCTTAGACATGGCATTCATCTCTCCAAGAAGATGTATCTTGACACACCTGAGAAAATTCAGTGTATGAGCAAGATCCCTTATGCTTCAATAATAAAGAGCCTCATGTATGCCATGTTATGTATACAACCTGATATAGCCCTTACCATGAGTGTCACAAGCAGATATAAGGTGAATTCAGATGAAGAATACTGGATTGCTGTTAAAAACATCCTTAAGTGCTTAAGAAGAACTAAGGATTTATTGTTGATCTTTAATGAAGTATCAGAGCTAAAAGTAGAGGGATACATCGATTCAAACTTTATGACTGATGTCGATGATAGAAAGTCTACATCAGAGTGTATCTTCTTATGTAATGGTGATGTAGTTAGCTGAAAGAGTTCTAAGTAGCCGATCATTGTAGATTTGATCATGAAAGCCGAGTACATCACTGCCTCTGAAGCTGCTAAAGAAGTCTTTTGATTCAAAAAGTTTATTATGGAGTTGGGTGTGATGCCATCAGATGTCATTATACTGTACTGCAACAATAACGATGCTATAGCCCCTACTAAGGAGCCCAGGTCTCACCAGAAGTCTAAGCATATAGAGCGACGGTTTTACATCATATGCGAATATCTTGAGAAAAAGTTCGTCGAGATGCAGAGAGTCGACTCCACGCTAAACATGGCAGACCCATTGACCAAGCCTCTCAGCCAGTAGAAGATTGAAGCTTGCCTTAAGAAGATGGATCTTAGGTGTGTGGCCAATTGACTTTAGGTCAAGTGAGAGTTTGTTAAATTTGTGCTCTAGAAGTTAATTGTTTACTGACATATTATATATTTTCAGGAGTTAAACTTGTACTTATAATTTTTTATTATCAATAAAGAATTTTTTCATTCTAATCATGTTTATGTGTCTATGATTTATCCTAGAGATTAACAAAGATAATTTTTGTATATTCTCAATGTGTTGAGAATTTGAGACATACATTAATTAGTGATTAATTTCTAAAAGCTTTCGATCAAAAAATCATCACGGAGGACAGTGATCAATCTATTGGAGATCGATGCATAGTTCACCTTCCTTGTAGGCAGATAAATCTTGGGTCTGCAGTGTAGTGACATTGGGATGGGGATGCGGGTGGTTGTTAGAGAATAACTTACACTGAGCATGACCATCATGAGAAATCACATGGATGTCTACTCACTCGTCAGTGATCTTCTCGATGCTGCACTAGTGTGAGTGGTCCTTTGACCTGCGGTGTCATTGGCTATTCGCAGTGAGGCTATCGAGTTTGACTACACGTTCTCTTGATCTCTAACTATTCGGATCTTTACTATGTATATTGGTTTCAATAGATTTAGGTTCACTATTTGGAGTAGAATGCACCTAGAAGGAATCTATCGACCTTGATAGAAAAGAAGAAGTTCTATGCAATTTGCGAGACTGAGTTCATAAAGTTTTTGACCAAAGGAAGTGTGAATAATGAAAAAAAGTTTCTACAGGATTCATAAATGAACTCGAGACGAGTCAATCTAGAATATGACTGATGATGGAGTCTGACGAGTTCTTTATGATCTCAGTCAAGTCAGGACTCATGATAGAAGGACTGTATCATACGATAACTACATCTAGGAGTTCATACTTTTATTCTACTAGATTGTCACTATATACTGCTAGGTATTACTAGTGGATTGTGAGACTCATCAGACGTCATCTTGATGATCAATGACTCTCAAAGGATAGAATTAGAATGTTCCAACCCATCGAAAAAGAGTTTCGATGATATTGTGATGGAGATCATAATATATCTCATTATCAGATAGAATGAAACCTATGGGGTCATACATTAAGGGATTTAATCTTAAATTTACCAATTAAATTTTTAAAGTTCTAATTGGATTAAAATTTATTAAAATCCTATTGGGTTTAAGAGAATCACATTAGTACATGATTAAACCTAATTCTTCTCGAGACTTCGATTGGATCAAGTTCATAGTTTTGAACCTTATCTAAATCCATTTGGATTTAATTGGATGCCTAATTGTAAGCCCAAAAAGATTGGATTATGTCAATTAGTTCACTAAATTATCTCCTCATTATCTCTTCATTATCTCCTCATTATCTCTTAGTGTTGTATGAAATTATTGGAAAGATGTGTGGCACCCTCCTCCCTTTATGGCAGGACCAAGGGGCACCAACCCTTGGATAATGTGAGAAGAGCCCACCCCCTCTTGTGGATCGGCATGGAAGGAGAGAGATAGAGGGGCCACGTTCCCTCTCTTGAGCCATGAAACCCTAAGGGGGTGCCAAGTGTTGGCGCCCACCCTACCTGCTCTATTTGCAAGGGGCGCCCACTTAGAATTTCATATCTGACTGGGGCACTTGGCGCCCACCCTACCTGCTCTATTTGCAAGGGGCATCCACTTAGAATTCTATATCTGACTGGGGCACCCCATATACTTGTCAAAAGAGATTGATTACCTATCAATTAAGTCTAATTTTATTGAAAAAATATCATATTAAAAAGATAAAATTTTTTATGAGATAAGGATGTACCTTTTTAAGTTAATTAGTTTCTCTTTTGGGTCAAGGTAGAATCTATTTAAAGAGAAGGTCCCTTAAGGTTTAAATGTTGTAGAATTTTATAAAACAAGAATTTCTCTCTCCTTCTCTAGCTACCTCTTCTCTATCCTCTTTCCAATGCCCAAAAGTTGGGCATCCCACTTCTATACAAGTCAAGATTTGAGGAGTCTCCTTCTACGACGAGGAATGAGGAGAAAAAGCTGTAGTTCAAAGGATTGATTTTGCAATGAAGATCAAAGAGTTGATCAAAGTTCTAAAGGATTGAGATCTTACTTGGAGAAGAAGGATCTACTATAAGAAGATTGATTCAAGGTTGATCTCGGTAGATATCTGTAGAGGTCGGACACGTGTATAGCTTGAGGATCTTCGAATCAGTGATCATCAGTAGCGATGAATTTCTATCCATACTAAGGTATTAAGATTTGATCTCATACTTATTTTATTTTCAGATTATATGCATGTCTTTTTTCCAAGGCTTGGATAGGATTAGATAAGATCTAATATACGTATGGTTAAAGAGTTTAACTCGATTATTTTTCTACTGCAATTGTAAAGATTTTTGAAATCTATACATGCATCCTACCTGATTTTCTAACAATCATAATAGCAATTTTAACACTGGATGAGAAAGTTTGGCTGTTCTAGCTCAGCAGTGTCGAATTAACAGGGTCTAGTGCTGTTAGCTAGATTTTCGACCCTTTTGGATCCTATCCTTTGAATCTAGGTACTGATCAGCTACAACATCTGCATCATCCTCCACAGGCTATAAAAAACTCATCCTCAAGTTAAAAATCTCCTCATCTAATGAATCACTTGTGTAGGGGATTAGATGCTTCATGTTGAACACATCAGAGATTCGAAGATGACTGGGCAGCTTCAACTAGTAGGCATTATTGATGATCTTCTTGATGATCTCGAGAGGACCAATTTTGTGCTGGCTGAGCTTGTTGTATTCTCCAATAGGATACCGTTCCTTGGTTAGAACAGTCCATACATAATCACCAACTTAAAAAATTACCTTGTTATGATGCTTGTTAGTGGTTTCTTTGTATTTTGGCATTACTAGCTTCAATCTGCCCCTCAATGGACTGATGGATAGCCTAAATTTCTTCAGCCCAACTTTTAGCTATCATATTGGATCTCCCCCTAGAGGTGATTGGAGTCAGGTCCAAAATGCTGCTTGGGTTCGACTCGTAGACCACCTGGAATGAAGTGTAGCCTATGGTCCAATTCATCGAATGGTTGAAGGCAAATTTAGCTTTTACCAAAGCTAAATCTCACTACTTCGGACGTTCACCAGCAAGGCTTCTCAATAAACTTTTTAGGCTCCTATTAATAGACTCTGTCTGACCATCTATCTCAGGGTGACAGGTTGAGTTAAATTGTAGGGTTGTGCCCAACCTTTTTCATAAACTCCTCCAAAAGTGGCTAATAAGCTTTATATCTTGATCAGATGTAATGGTCTTGGACACTCTGTGAAGATGCACAATTTCTTTGAAGAATAACTGAGTAACATTGGATGCATCTAGGGTTTTGCGACAGGCTATAAAGTGTGCTATCTTTGAGAATCGATCCATAACCATAAGCACTGAATCAATTCACCTTTGAGTCATAGGTAGCCCTAACACAAAATCCATACTGACCTCCTCCCAAGGATGATTAGGAACAGATAAAAGAGTATACAATCTAACATTAGTCGCTGTACCTTTTGACAGCTGGCATATCCAGTATCACTGCATATGTTGGAACTTGGAACACATCACGCTTCATCTTTGGCCAATAATATTTGTTGTGAATCAGCGTGAGGCTTTTATTTCTACCGAAATGGCCTTCTGCATGAAGCTTCTATACAATCTTCTTCCATAAAGAACAATTAGGGATATAGGTTGCACTTCATGGAACAGAAAACCATCTTGCACCTGGAAATCAACTCGATTATTACTTTGGACCTCCCATAGAATACTGGCAAAGTCTAAATCATTGGCATAAAGGTCCTTCAGTGCATCAAAACCAACCACTTCTATCCGAAGGACACCCAGAAGCTTAGCTGTCTTGTTGAGCGTGTCTACCATTCGATTTTGAACACCTAACTTGTGCTTTAGAAGAAAGTGAAATTCTACAGATAATTCACCCACTTGACATGTCTACAGCTCATCTTCTCCTAATCATTGATGTATTTCAGGACCTCATGGTCAGTGTAAAGGATGAACTCCCACTAGACTAGGTAGTCCCACCATTGTCGGAGTGCGCTAACCACAGCATAAATCTCAATCTCAAAAGTAGAATAATTCAGCTTTGACCTTGATAATTTTTTACTGTGGAAACAAACGGGCTGCCCTTCTTGGCTGAGAACTCCCTCGACTCTGATGGAAGATGCATCACATTTCACCTCGAAGACTTTACAGAAAACTGAAAGAGCAAGGATATCAATAGAAGCAATCTTCCCTTTGATTTCTTCGAATGCAATCTGCACCTCTGGAGTCCATTGAAAATGTCTCCCTTTCATGCAATCTATCACTGGAGACATGATGGAACTAAATCTTTGGATGAATCTGTGGTAAAAGGATGCTAAACCATGAAAATTCTGCACTTCAATGATGTTGCGAGGCACCGACCAATTTTGGATAGCCTGCACCTTGGATCTGCTCACAGCCCTTCAGAAGAGACAATATAGCCAAGAAAAGTTAGGCTATTCACCATGAAACTGCACTTCTTGGTGTTGGCATATAATTTCTCCTTTCTCAATGTATCAAGAACTTCTTTAAGATGTTGCAGGTGAGCTTTCAGAGTAGGGCTATAAATAAGGATATCATCAAAATAAACCATGATAAATTTATCGATGTGTGGTTGGAGTACATGGTTCATCAGCCTCATGAAGATGGTTGATGCATTGGAAAGCCCAAACAGCATTACCAGCCACTTTTACAGGCCCTCTCTCATCTTGAAGGCTATTTTTCACTCATTCCCAAGTGGGATTTGCAGCTGATGGTAGCCACTCTATAGGTCAATCTTTAAAATGATGTCGGCTCTAGCAAGCTGATCAAGCATATCGTTCAGTCTTGGGATTGAAAATCGATACTTGATGGTAATCCGATTGATTGCTTTATTATCGATGCACATGCACCACGAACCATCTTTCTTTGGGACCAACAAAGCAGAGACTACACACAGACTCATGCTCGATCTGATGTACCCTTTGTCTAGCAACTCCTGGTCCTGTCGCTGCAATTCTTGGTGTTTAGCAGGGCTCATGCAGTATGTCGGTTGCTTGGTAGGCTCACTCCTGGAACAAAATCGATATGGTGCTGAATATCCCTTTCTGGTGGTAATCCTGTAGATAGATCTTCAGAAAAAACATCAACAAACTCTTAAAGGATAGGACACACCTGAGATGGGATTTCTTGTTCAGCCAATTTACCCTTCTCCACCACTACTAAGATGTAGCCGGCCTCCACTACTTCCTTTAGATACGAGTGCTTTGTCTGAAGATTGATGTTGTTCTCAAGCTTTGATCTAGGAAGGTCCTCCTCCTCCATCGAGGCTAGAGTGATCTTCTGATTGTCCTTCCAGAACATGTAGGTGCTCCAATGACGATCATACATGACACAACGATCATGTTGTCATGGCCTACCCAAGAGTAGATGACGACGTCCATGGCAACAATGTTGCATCAAACCTTGTTGAAGTACTTCTGCCCTATTGAAAACTGAAGAGAAGTATGATGGTTTTGTGCATGTATTTTTAAAATTTTATAGTGGAATATACATAGATTAAATAATTTAATGTATGATGCATGCATAGATCAAATCTAAAACTATCAAACAGGATCCATGATATGAACTAATATACATGTATGAAAATCTGAAATTTAAAATTCAGCAAGTATAGATCATATCTATATGTAATTAGATCATATCTAAATTATATTTAGATCATATCTAAATTATATTTAGATCATATCTAAATGTGAATTAATTTCAAAACTTCATACTTGAGTACGGATAGCAGATCATCGTATCTGAAATTCATGGTAGTTGGTTCTTCAAAATGCTCGACAGTCGCACACATGTCCAACCTCTACAGGTATCCACACGAAGCTCATGTGCTGATTGATTTCTCCGATAGTGCTAGCTCGTGAAGACACCATGCTTTGGCTGATCTAAGAGGAATATGAAGAAGATGAAGAACAAAGAGACCCTCTCTTTTTCTTTCTGGATCCACGCATCAACTCTCTACAATAGATCAAGAGAAGAATGCTTTCTTCTCAATTCTTCCACGCATAAGAGAGAACCTTTCTCTCTTCCTTTTACACCTTTAAGAAGAACTTTTCTTATCTGATTTTTTATGATAAAAATTAGATCTAATCTAATTTTTTATGCTAAAAATTATATAAAATTCTAAGCTCTAGAAGAATCCAAAAGAGAGACCCAAGAGAAGAACCGTTCTTTTTTCTTCTTCTTCTTTTTTCTCCTCGATCTAGAACTCTAGGAAGCTCCAAACACCCAACCAGATTTTTTTGATATTTTTTTTTCAAACTCTCATATTAAAAATTAGATCTAATTTAATTTTAATCTTAAAAAAATAAAAAAAAATTGGGAGAAGAACTCCTTTTTCTCCAAGGCTGCACACTAGAAAGAAGACACTTCTTCTTCCTTCTTTTTCTCTCATTGGGAAGAACTTTTCTTCTCTAATTTTTTACTGTAGAACTAGCAAGAAAAGCACTATTTGATGCCTAAGAATCACTAGTAAAAGTCTCACAAAATTCTTTCAAAAGAGATTGGGAAAGAAGCCTAGATGCATGGGATATGGGGCATCCAACTCTTAGACGCCCCTCTTTTCTTTTTGGTGATAAGAAGAGTGGGGATGCCCACTATTTTTTCACAGAAGGGAGGGAGAATGTGGGACCTTAGTTGGAGCAAGATATCTCATGGTGAAAAGGAGTGGAGGCGTAAAGGATCACTTAAATAGATGGAGTTTAGTTGGTTTAGTCCTATTCCAACTAGGTCTCATAAATCTTGATCAAACTCTAAGTAATTCTTACACCCAATCCTAATTAATTTAAAAATTAGTTATAATAAACTAACTAATTAGGACCTAGCCTAATTATGAAATCAATTAGGCCCTAATCCAATTACAAAATTAGTTAGATTAAAATCCCATTGATCTAGAGATTGATTCTTGATGGATATCAGGAAAGTTTTTGATAATAGAACTTGATCCAATTAAACCTATTATCCAATAAGATTTAATCCAATCAAAATCTATATCAAAATAAATTAAATCTTATTCAACTCAAAATTTGATTTACATCCCTAAGATCATTTGGAATAAGCCCTGTCATTCGATATGATTGCATCCAATCAATCCAAAACAAACCTAATTGAATTCAATTTAATTAGATTTGATCCAATCCTCGTTGCTCAATCAAATTGAGTAAATTAATAATCAAATTATTAATTAATTATTCTTTTAATTTATCAACCATTAGTAAATAATTTATTACAATCTTTGCAAAGGATTAATCATCAATCATATTGATAATTAAACTCTTCAATAATTCATAATCGTTGATCAGTCATTTGATCAGATGGTATTTCTATGTGTGTGACCCCATAGATTCGAATCTAAGTCGGTAGTACAAAAATAATTCTTGTACTAATCGATGTTACCATCTAATAATAATTTTTGATATCTGGATAGGCTGAACGTATGCCCAACAATACTCTAGAATCCATGTGGATATAGTTACCGTATAATTCATCCCTTTGACACTCGATGCTTAAGGATGACTTTGAGTTAAACTGTCAACTCAGGATGAGTGGTCTACATTATGTCTCAACCTAAAAAATTTTGTGACTCTTTGCTAGGACTACTTTGGCCAAAGTTTTATTAAATTGAAATACAGTGATGTATCATTTTCAATTTTACTTGAAGCAGTCAATCCCGTCTTGACTCACACTCAGACTTCAGAAATACTTGAATGTACCTAGAAATCTTCCATCATCGAATTAAAAATTTGGATAGTTCAGCACCAAAGCACAGTGAGTTATTTGTAAGTCACCAAGACAGCCTCAGGTCAGAGGGACACATATATCTATATCCCATCAAAACAACTCTTGACAGTAGAGTCCTTCAAAAGTGGTCACGTTCAGTGAAATGTGCTCCTACAAATCATCCATATGTCATACTCATATCACCATACGCATTGATTAAGAGGACAACCAACTAATATGGCACACAATGACCTACACTTGATACAATTATCGTCCTTATGATAATTGTATCATTTGATCGCAAGCAGGATTTAAGAACCACATGATAAATTTTAAATTCTCTTTTATCATTTTAGAAGTAGTTCTAAGGACTTCATCATAACATATGAGTTCTATTTAGAAAGATATATTCCTTATGATGAATCTTACTAGATAATATTTATCATTTTATAATTCATATATAAGTATAGTGTTGAAAAATATATCTCAAAAGTCAATTATCAATCTGTTGACAGTTGAGCAACCTTGTGTTGTAATTGATTTGTTAATAAATAAAATATATTTTTAGTATTTTCATCATAAGTTTTCATCTTCTAATGAACTCTGTTGTTGTGATGAAGTCCTTAGGACTATTTAGGTTCGATAAAGAGAGAATTTATCGATTAGTCCTTAAAACTGTTCACGACCAAATGATAGGATGTTAATAAGGATGACAGCTTCTATCGAGTAAAAGTCGCTGTAGGCCATATGGGTTGGTTGTCCTCTTAACCAAGGAGTGTGGAGACACTGATATAGCATACAGGTGAGATATAATGGTACATCATCATTGTACATGATCAACTCTAGAGTATTCTGCTGTCGAAAATATCTCTGATGGGATATAGGTATAAGTGTCCCTTAGACCTGAGTCGCCTCAGTGACTTGCAAGCAACTCACTGTGCTTTGGTACTGGACTAACTAAATTTTTAATTCAGTGATGGAAGGCTTCTGGGCATAGTCAAGTACTTGCAAAGCTAGAGTGTGATCAAGATGGGATTGACCACTCCAAGAGTTGGAGAAGAATGAGTCACCGTATTTCAATTTAGCAAAACTTTAGCCAGGGTAATCCATCAGATAGATTTGATATTTTGAAATACAATGTGAACAACCTGATCAGAGTTGACAGTTGAACTCTGAGGTGTCCTATGATCATTTTCGTCAAGAGGATGAATTATATGAAAACTATATCCGCATGGGTTCTAAGGATGATGTTTTACACATTCGACCTATCCAGTCGTCGGGTACCATTGCTAGATGATCACTTCGATTGGTATAGAAATTTATTTCTATACTATCAGCTTAAGTTTGGATCTATGAGGTCATATACATTAGAGTTCACAATCCAATCGGATGGTTGATCAACAATTAAGAATCATTTTAGGGTTAAACGATCAATACAATTGATATTTAACCTAGTGTAAGTGTTGCAGGAGGATCGATTAGCAATTCGATTATTAATTGACTTAATTTGATTAAGTCAATGAATAGAGATTAAGTTTAATTAAATATAATTTAATTAAATTTAGTTTGAACTTGATTGGATCAAGTTCAATTGGTTTATTGGATAAGCCAAGTGCAAGAAAAAACTAGTCCTAGTTCAAATAAGACTTGGGTCAACCTAATTTCTAATTTGATTAAAAAATTAAATCAGATTTAAATATAGTTTAATCTATTTAAATTAGATTCTTAATTAGATTAATATCTATTTTAATTAGGTTGATTTGGTTTGAGAAACTAAATTTGAACAAGTTATAGATTGAATCCTAGTAAGACTAGGATTCCATCTTGCGCCACCTTAGCCCCCCATGCCCACTCTCTCTTATTTTGTGTGACAAAACTCTCTCTTCCAGGTCTTCACACATGCTCAAAACTTTTCTCTCTTTCTCTCTTACATGAAATGTGATTGTGGATCAAGTCAAAGTAGGAATTAGTTTGGATTTCAAATTCTATGAGATAGAGTTTTAGGACACCAAAACTCTTTTCTTATAGCACTGATTTTACTCAAATTTTTTAAAGATTTTTATGATTTTTATGGCACATAATATGCACCCTTTGCTGGTGGTCCACCATAGAAAAAGGAGGGGACGTCCAAGAGTTGGGCGCCCCTTGTCTTGCCTTGTTTGGATAATCCTTGACTAGGTATTTGACCTAGATAAGGACTCTTCATATATCTCTATTTAAAATAAATTTCTTTATGAAAATTTTGTGAAACATAGAGCATTGAGAGACCTTTGGGATATCCAAAAATCAAGAAGAAAGAGTCTTGGAGCATGAAGATCTAATAGACACAAAACTAGGTGTCTGGGTTGAGCAAAGAGAAGAAGAAGAGGGTTTTCTTCTAGAGTTGCTGGATTCATCTCTTTCCTTCCTCCATCTATTAATTTTTTGAGAGTGTCTCATCTAAAACTCTTTCTCCTACTTTTCATCTTTGAAAAAGTCCAAATCAAGAAGAAGGAGGTATTTGATCGACCATCGAAGAAGGATCAGCGCAGTACTAGCATACTGTGCTGATTTTCTGGATCAAGACTTCTGATCGTGATTTGTGGGCTCGTGTAGATGACTCCTAGAGGTCGGATGCATGTGTAGCTTACAACATCATCCTCAAGTCTGGATCAGCAAAGTTAGAATGTCTAACTTACAAGGTAATAGATCTAATCTATTATATTTTACATATATTAAATGGAGTATAGAAACATGTTGATATGATCAACATGTAGTTCTTGCTCTTTATATTTTAATTTTTGATTTAATATTATATAATAATCATGTAATAGAATCTTAGATCTAGAGATTTTCTAATTTTATAAGATAAATTTTGATTTATTTTAGTCTTCCGCTGTCTGATCTTGAAAAAGTTTCAAGATCTAACCCTAAAATCCTAGATCTGGTTCTTTCAATTGGTATCAGAGCCTAGGTTGTTTATTACATGATTATTTATACATGCTTAGATTATTTTTTAAATTAGATCTAATTTATAATCTGATTGTTAAATATAAAATTAAAATTTTTAGATCAATCACGAACTGTAGGTTGTCCTACTGTAAGGTTTATCCCTTACAGTGCAAAGGTTGTCCTAGTTCGTGTAGATCTATCTTTAATCATAAATTTGTTAGATATAATCTAAATTAAATTTATGATTTATTAGATTTAAAAAATATTTAAATCTAAAATAAAATTTCTCTGTTAATAATTTTCGTGCAAAGAACCATCTTATATTTATCTAGAAAATTTGCGCAGTTTAAAGTTGAAATTGTTTCAATTACAGGAACCTGTTTAGATTAGATTTAAAGTAGTTTCATACTTTTTTTTTTACTTACATTTTAATTATAAATCAAACATGCAATTTGGTTGGTAGAACCATGTTGTAAAAATATTTTACAAACATAAAAATTATTTTCGAAAAGCCGAACCCCAACCCTCAGCCCAAAACTTAATTGAGAATTAAGAAGTTGTTTGATTAGGTTCTAGGATTATGTATTGAAGAACCTAAGACACAAACCATAACACATTAGGTTAATGGGTTAGTGAGAATTAAGTCCATTAATTGGGTTAGACCTAAGGTTAGATTAAAGATGGACTTAATTAGAGAATTGACTAAATCTAATTAATTATTATCTTAGATTAGATCAAGAATTCTCTAGATCAATTACAATAGTTGTAGTTGGCCAAGTCCATGTCTTTAACGAGAACCAAGTGGACTTGATTCTTGGCTAAGCGGTCTAGCATGAACTGTTAGGTTGATTTAATCGAAATTAATTAAATCAATTGGTATTTAAGATAAACCAGACCGGTGGTTTTTAATTGGCAGTCTGCTTACCTGACCATTTCTGATGGTGTCTAAGGCAAGCTTTGGCAGACCCTCCCACCAATCGAACTTATCTGACCTCTTGATGAAATTATATTTTGATCGGATCACTTGACTATTCGAGCTGACCCATGTTAGCTAGGTAAATCAGTGTGACTGATTTAGGTGCTCTTAGACCAGCCCTTTTAATGGTCTCCCTTAAGCTGACTTGGTGAAGCCAATGGAAAGATCATGATAAGTTGGTTCATCTGACCTCATCCTCTAAATTAATTAAATCTTTTAAAATTATTAAGTTCTTAAAATAAAATAGTTATGGTGATAACTAGATCATAGCCTCTCATTAAGTGGATGATAATGGGTCCATCAGTTGGATAATCATTGGAGGTCCAAAGGTCTGGTGCTTATCGATTGATGGAATTGTCATTCATAATATGATTTCTTGACTGCATCTTTCTAAATGGTGGTTAGGTTAGCCAACCAAAGTTGGGCCTAATCATTCATTAGCTAGATAGACCAAGTCTGATCATGTTAATGGTTGGACCTAACCAGACCTTTTCAGTGGAGGCCAAAGCCTACTGATTAGGGACTGGGGCAAAAATAAAATTACTAGAAATTATTTAGAGAAATAATTGATTATGAACCTACCCTTAGATGCTTATGGGTTGGCCAACCAAAGTTGGGCTTGTGTGCAGTCAAAGTGGATTCTAGTACCCATTAAGGAATTAGGGTAATTCTTCGAATTGGAGGTAGAGGCTACCAATTCAAATAAAATAGTGGAAAAATTTTTTTGATTAAAATCCAAATCTTTAGGTTTAATGAATCAATTACTAATTAAGTTATAATTTTTTTTTGTGCAGATATGGCCACTTCTCTATCGCTCTGATCATTGTTGGACAATGATAAGTTGGTGGGATCCAACTTCGGTAGCTGGCACCGAAAGTTGAAGATAGTCCTGGAGCATGAACAGATCCTATATGTGATAACGGATCCTGCACCAGAGGAACCAGCTGCCAATCCACATGGAACAGTCAGAGACACTTACCAAAAGTGGCTCAGTGATCGGATCACGATGCGCTGCATCATGCTGGCTGCCATGAGCGATGAGTTCAGTCGCAGATTTGAGATGACTCAACCAAAGGATACGCTTCAAGTGTTGGAGGATGCCTTTGGCACACCCGATAATGTGAAGAGGCACAAGACTAGTTGTGCCATCTTCAATGCCAAAATGTGGGATGGTGCTTCTGTCACTGATCATGTATTGTACATGATCGAACTGATGGAGCATTTGAGCAAGCTCGGCTTTTTCTTGCATGAGCAGCTTAGGAGAGATGCAATACTGAACTCGCTATCCAAGTCTTATCTCCCATTTCTCACTTATTATAGAATGACAAAGCCTGAAGTAAACTACCATGAGTTACTGGGGTTGCTTCAGAACTTTGAAAAGGATCACCAACTCCACAAGGAGTTGGTGAACTTAGTGGGAGGTTCGTCTTCTGGTTTTCGACCCTTTAAGAAAGGAAAGAAGAACAAGAAGAAGAAAGTGAAGAAGGTGCAAGTTCAGGTTGGGACATCAGTGCAGGGTCAGACCAGAAAGATCAAACCCGATAAGAGTCAAGATGAATGCTTCTTTTGCAAGAAGCAAGGGCACTGGAAGAGGAACTATCCTCAGTACATTGCCTCCCTAGATCCGAACAGGCAGAGAAAGAAGCAAGCTGTTGCTAGGCAAGGTATTTATATGATAACTCCTTGCAATTTCTCTATTTGTGATATACTGACTGGATATTGGATACCGGTAGCCCTTACCATATTTACAATTCATTGCAGGGGTTGCAGATCAGTAGAAGATTCGAGCAAGGAGAGAGGTTCCTGAATGTTGGAGATGGAAGATCAGTTCTAGTTCTAGCATTAGGAATCTTGAAACTTGTATTTGAGTCTCATACTGTTGTTCTTAATGATTGTCATTTCTGTCCCAATTTTTTTAAAATATTATTTATGTAGGCCTTCTGACCAAAAATGATTATAAAATTTTAATAAAGAAATAAGTTTGTAATATCATTATGAATGGTGTTACTATTTTTTGTGGATATTTGAACAATGATGTGTATATGTTATCACAACCTGTTAACGTAGTCTATTCTACTGGCAAGTACCCTAGATTAGATAGTGTATCGGATATCTACTTATGGCACTGTAGGCTAGGTTATGTAAACAAGAACAGGATAAACAGGTTGACTCAAGAGGGAATCTTCGAAGTCAGTGATTGTGAATCACTTTCAACTTGTGAGTCCTGTCTTCTTGGTAAAATTACCAAGTCACCTTTTACTGAAAAAGGTGAGAGAGCTACTGAGCTTTTGGGCCTAGTACATACTAATGTATGTGGGCCCATGAGCACAAGTGCTAGATGTGGATATTTCTACTTCATCACTTTCATGGATGATCTATCCAGATATGGATATGTCTATCTGATGAAACATAAGTCGGATTCATTTGAAATGTTCAAATGATTCTGAAGTGAAGTAAAAAAATAAACTGGAAAGAGTATTAAAACTCTTCGATCTGATCAAGGAGGAAAATACCATTCTGGTGAGTTTCTCACATATCTAAGAGAGAATAGGATTCTCTCCCAATGGACTCCTCCAAGAATACCATAGTATAATGGTGTCTCTGAAAGGAGAAATCAAACTTTATTAGACATGGCCTGATCCATGATGGGTTTTGCCAGCTCACCGATATTCTTCTGGAGATATGCACTGGAATCGACCTGTTATCTATTAAATAGGATTCCAAGTAAGTCTGTATGAGATATGGACAGAGTGTAAGCCAGCACTTTCACACCTTAGGGTCTGGGGATGCCCGACCAATGTCAAACGGTTAGTTACAGATAAACTTGGACCTAGGATTGACAAATACACATTCATAGGGTACCTCAAAGAGATCAAAGAATATTTTTTCTACCATGCTGATAAACAAAAGGTGTTCGTCAGCCTTAAGGAAACCTTTTTAGAAAAGTAGTTCCTTGGTGAAGGAACCGTTGCCTCTAAGATTGAACTTAATGAAGTTCAACAAGTAGAAGGACCAACACCAATAGTTGAACTTGAGTCAGATTTGATTAGATCAGATCTGAAGCCCAATGTACTTGCACCATTAAGACGATCCGATAGAGTACCGCATCAGCTGGACAGATACTATGATTTCTTGGTCTGGGATGGTGATCCCATCGAACTCGATGAGAATGATGAGGATCCGATCACCTATATGGATGCAATGTAGAGACCTAATTCTGAAAAATAGCTTGAAGCCATGCAATCCGAAATGGAGTCTCTGAAGGTCAATGATGTATGGATATTGGTTGACCCACCTAAAGGGGTTAAACCCATTGGGTGTAAATGGGTCTTCAAAAGGAAGAGAGGCATAGACAGAAAGGTGGAGACCTATAAAGCCCGTCTGGTTGCCAAGGGATATTGTCAACGTTATGGTATTGACTATGATGAAACATTCTCCCCTGTGGCAATGCTCAAATTCATTCGGATAATGCTTGCAATAGCTACCCATCTAGATTATGAGATCTGACAGACGGATGTAAAGACAGCTTTTTTGAATGGAGAGCTGACCGAAGAGGAGTATATGATACAACTTGAGAGGTTTATATCCACAGATGAGTCCAAGGTGTGCAAGCTTCAGAGATCCATTTATGGATTGAAGCAAGCTTCTCAGAGTTGGAGCATACATTTTGATAAGGTGATCAAAACGTATGGCTTCGTTAAGAATGGAGAAGAGCCCTGCATCTATAAATGGGCAAATGGTCTAGTTGTGAAATTTTTTATCTTATACGTAGATGACATTCTCTTAATTGGGAATGACATCCCTGCACTATAGGGAATAAAAATTTGGTTGTCATCCAGTTCTCCATGAAGGACTTGGGTGAAGCATCCTACATCCTAGGGGTGAAGATCTATAGGGATAGATCTAAAAGGATGCTTGTGTTATCCCAGTCTACGTACATAGACACTGTGCTGAAGAGGTTCAGCATGGAGAATTTTAAGAAGAGCTATCTATCGATAGGTCATGAAATTTCTCTCTCTAAGAAGGATTGTCCGACAACTCCTGAAGAGAGAGAGCGTATGAGTAGAGTCCTATATGCTTCGACCGTGGGATCTATCATGTATGCCATGACATGTATAAAGCCAAATGTGGCATACTCACTAGGAGTAATGAGTAGATACCAATCTGATCTTGAAGAAAATCACTGAAAAGTGGTTAAAGCCATCCTTAAGTATTTGAGAAATACTAAGGACCAATAGTTAGTTTATGGTGAGTCAGATTTAAAACTTGTCAGGTTCACAGACTCCAGCTTTCAATCTGACCATGATAACAGAAGAAGCGTGTCGGGTTATATCTTTACTCTGAATGCTGGAGCCATCTGTTGGAAGAGTTTCAAGCAGCATACTGTGGCAGACTCTTTTTATGAGGTGGAGTACATCGCAGCATCGGATGCTGCAAAGAAAGCTATGTGGCTAAGAAAACTCATCATCGAGCTCGGAGTAGCACCCTCCCTCGATGGTCCGATTCTGCTCTACTGCGACAGCACTGGTGCCATAGTTCAGGTGAAGAAACTCAAAGCACACCAGTAGATGAAGCACATTTTGCATCGCTTCCACCTGTTCAGGAGATCGTGGATCGAGGTGACATCGACCTTCAGAAGATCGATGGAAAGGAGAATCTGACCGACTCCTTCACTAAAGCCCTGACAATAAAAGAGTTTGACAACCACAAGTCGAAGATAGGTATTAGATACTGTGCCGAGTGACTTTAGGACAAGTGAGAGTTGTTGAAAAATATGTCCCAAAAGTCAATCGTCAATCTGTTGATGGTTGACCAACCTTGTATTGTAATTGATTTGTTAATAAATAAAATATATTTTTGATATTTTCATCATAGGTTTTCATCTTCTAATGAACTTCATTATTGTTATGAAGTCCTTAGGACTATTTAGGTTCGATAAAGAGAGAATTTATCGATTAGTCTTTAAAATTATTCACGATCAAATGATAGGCTATTAATAAAGATGACGCTTCTATCGAGCATAGGTCGCTGTAGGCCATATGGGTTGGTTGTCCTCTTAATCAAGGAGTGTGGAGATACTGGTATGGCATACAAATGAGATGTAAGAGTACATCATCATTGAACGTGACCAACTCCAGAGTATTCTACTGTCAAGAATGTCTCTGATGGGATATAAGTATAAGTGTCCCTTAGACTTGAGATCGCCTCAGTGACTTGCAAGCAACTCACTGTGCTTTGATACTAGACTAACTGAATTTTTAATTCAGTGACAGAAGGCTTCTGGGCATAGTCAAGCACTTTTGAAGTCAGAGTGTGATCAAGATGGGATTGACCACTCCAAGAGTTGGAGAAGAATGAGTCGCTATATTTCAATTTAGCAAAATCTTGACCAGGGTAATCCATCAGATGGATTTAATATTTTGAAATACAATGTGGACAATCTAATCAGAGTTGATAGTTGAACTCTGAGGTATCCTATGATCATTTTGGTTAAGGAGATGAATTATATGAAAACTATATTCGCATGAGTTCTAAGGATGTTGTTCTACACATTCGACCTATTCGGCCATCGGATACTATTGCTAGATGGTCACTTCGATTGGTACAAAAATTTATTTCTGTACTATCAGCTTAAGTTTGGACCTATGAGGTCACACACATTAAAGTTCACAATCTGATCGAATAGTTGATCAATGATTAAGAATTGTTCTAGGGTTAAATGATCAATACGATTGACATTTAACCTAGTGCAAGTGTTACAGGAGGATCGATTAGCAATTTGATTGCTAATTGACTTAATTTGATTAAGTGAATAGGTTGAGATTAAGTTTAATTGAATATAATTTAATTAGATTTAGTTTGGGCTTGATTGGATCAAGTCCAATTGGTTTATTGGATAAGCCAAGTGCAAGAAAAAACTAGTCCTAGTTCAATTAAGACTTGGGTCAACCTAATTTTTAATTCGATTAAAAAATTAAATTAGATTTAAATTTAATTTAATCTGATTAAATTAGATTTTTAGTTGGATTAAGGCCTATTTTAATTGGGTTGATTTGATTTGATTTTGATTTGATTTGAGAAATCAAATTTGAACAAGTCATAGATTGAATCCTAGTAAGACTAGGATTCCACCTTGCACCACCTTAGCCCCCCACGCCCACTCTCTCTTATCCCACGCCCACTCTCTCTTATTTTATGTGATAAAACCCTCTCTCCTAGGTCTTCATGCATGCCCAAAACTTTCCTCTCTTTCTCTCTTACATGGAATATGGTTGTGGATCAAGTCAAAGTAAAAATTTGTTTGGATTTCAAATTCTATGAGATAGAGTTTTAGAAAAACAACACTCTTTCCTTATGGCACTAATTTTATCCAGATTTTTTTGATATCTTCATGGCTTTTATGGCACATAATATGGGTCCTTTGCTGGTGGTCCACGACAGAAAAAGAAGGAGGGGACGCCCAAGAGTTGGGCGCCCCTTGTCTTGCCTTGTTTGGATAATCCTTGACTAGGTATTTGACCTAGACAAGGACTCTTCATATCTCTCTATTTAAAATAAATTTCTTCATAAAATTTTTGTGAAACATAGAGCATTGAGAGACCTTTGGGGTGTCCAAAAATCAGGGAGAAAGAGTCTTGGGGTTTGGAGATCTAATAGACATAAAACTAGATGTCTGGGTTAGAGCAAAAAGAAGAAGAAGAGGGTCTTCTTCTAGAGTTGCTGGGTTCATCTCTTTCCTTCCTCCATCTATAAGTTTTCTGAGAGTATCTCATCTAAAACTTTTTCTCCTACTTTTCATCTTTAGAAGAGTTCAAATCAAGAAGAAGGAGGCATCTGATCGATCATCGAAGAAGGATCAGTGTAGTACTAACATACTGTGCTGATTTTTTGGACCAGGACTTCTGATCGTGGTTCGTGGGCTCATGTGGATGACTCTTAGGGATCGGATGCATGTGTGGCTCACAACATCATCCTCAAGCCTGGATCAGTAAAGTTAGAACATCTAACTTGCAAGGTAATAGATCTAATCTATTATATTTTACATACATTAGATGTAGTATAGAAACATGTTGATATGATCAACTTGTAGTTCTTGCTCTTTATATTTTAATTTTTGATTTAATTCTATGTAATAATTATATAATAGGATCTTAGATCTAGAGATTCTCTAATTTTATAAGATAAATTTTGATTTATTTTAGTCTTCCGCTGTCTGATCTTAAAAAAATTTTTAGATCTAACCCTGAAATCCTAGATTTGGTTCCTTCATATGGAGCACAATCATCTACAACCTAGTTGATTGGCTTTAGGACATAATTTCCAACAACTCCCATTTGGACTAAAGCCAATCAGATTGGTATCAAATATCCATCTTTCATTTATGATCATCGAACTCTTTAGATCTGATTGCTCTAGTCAATGGATCGGTCAAGTTTTTTTTTCGATCAATCTTCCTAAGATCGATTTAATTTCGATCTTATCGAACTAGGTGATTGCAATGCAGAAAGTATTTGATTTTCAGATGGAACATCAGTTCTTTAGCTTAAGCTATGGCTTCAGTATTGCTGTCAATATAGAAGGACTGGACCATCAACGGTGGATGCCTCTCCAAGCTTGCTAATGAACTTCCATAACCAAACTACTTCTTTACCAGCATCAGATGTCACAAAGAACTCTGTATCGTAAATAAAACTGGCTATTGAATACTGCATGGAACCTTTCCAATATGTTGCTCCTCTTTTTAGGATAAAAGCATAACCTGACACAACTTTATCATTTTGGTTTCACTAGAAACTGAAATCAATATTCCATAGATTTTAAATCAGATTCTCTATAAATGAGCTATTGATCCTTAATATTTCATAAATACTTAAAGATGGTTCTCATAACCTTCCAAATCTTTATGGAGAATAGAGATGACAATCAAGCTTTTATTCCCTGTAATGTAGAGATGTCATTTTCGATTAAGAGAATTTTATCCAAACAACACAAAGAATACTTTTACAGAACTATTAGCCTATTTGTACATACAGAATTTTGCTTTATTCTCAACGAAGCCATATATTCAAAACGTATATTCCAATTTCGAGAAGTTTAATTCAATTTGAATAGACTTGAGAATTGCCACAAGAAAAATATCTTGTCATAGTCAACACTATAATTTTGATAAATTTTTTTAAAAATCAGATAGAATTAATAAGTCTCCATCTTTCCATCTACGCCTCTTATCCATCTAAAATCCACTTACATCCTATGGGTATTATCCCTTCAGGTGAATCAATGAATATCCATAGATTATCGATCTTCATGGATTTCATTTTAGATTTAATGACTTCAAGCCACTTCTCAAAGTTAGATCTTTGTATGGCATCCGTATGGGAGATCAAATCTCCATCTCGAATCTAGAAACTGAAGTCTCTGTTCGGCTGACATAGTACTCTACTGTATCTACTCAAAGATGCCTTTACATCGGACTTCGAGATTGATCTAATCAATTTCGGTTCTATTGGTTTGTCTCAGAGTCGATTTCTTTATCTATCAAACTTCACCAAGCTTGCTCTTAACGGTATCAATTTCTTCACCAAGGAACTTTTTTTTCAAAAAAAATACCTTAAGATTCATGAACATCTCATATCCATCAGAAAGATTGAAAAAGTATCTCTAAAATAATATTTATCAGACTAAGATTCAAGCTAGTCGGTTTGTGAATATTTCACATAAGTTCGACACCCCAAACTCTAAGGTAAGAGAGTATCAAATTATCTAAATTCATATCTCATATGGAGTTTTGATGATCAATTTACTCAAAATGTTCTCGAGCACATATCAAGTAATCTCTAAACATAACCTCAGGCAAACCAGCAAACCCATAATGGACTGAATCATGTCTAACAAAGTTCAATTTCTCCTTTCAAACACTTTTTAAATAGTGGTATCTCAGGAGAGGTCCATTGAGAGAGAATCCAATTCTCTTTAAGACATGTCAAAAATTTATAGTAAAGGTATTTACTTCATTAGTCTAACTGATGAGTTATAATACTCTTTGCAGTTTATATTTTCTACCTCATTATAGAATCATTTAAATATTTCAATCGATTCAGATTTATACTTTATAAGCAAGATGCACCCATATCAAAATAGGTCATCAGAGATTTTAATGAAGTAGTAAGCCCTCTTCTAGCACTTATGTTCATGAGTATAAATACATCAATATATATCAAACTCAGAACATCACTAGCTTGTTTATCCTTTCCAATAAAAGGTGACTAAGTCAACTATACCAAAAGTAGACTTCAGTGATATTATCTAATTTAAGGTGCTAATTAGATATGTACTTTGCACTAACAGGCTATGGTACTGAATTTTTATCATTTTTAATTGTCCACTCATTATTGTAGTATCATTCACAATGATATCACAATAATCATTCTTATTGACACCATCAATAAGATTAGACAATAATGACAATCACTGAAAATGACATCTTCAGGATTGAAAACAAGCTCAATGATTCTTAATGTTAAAATTGGAACAGACTTTCATCTCTAATATTCAGGAGTCTCTTATCGTTTACAAACTTTCTACTATCCTGAAATCTTTTGCAACTATTTACAAATATGACTTGTACTGTCGATATCTTATACCCAAGTAGTAGTATTACCAATAGAGAAACTTTAAGAAGTTATCATATAACTATCTTGACCAGCAATCATTTGCTGATTTTTTTTAAGTTTGTTTGGATTAACCTGAGACTTCTTGATCAATTCGCTCAAAAACTATATTCAACTTCTAATACTGACTATTGAAATTAGATCCGATAATGTTGTCACTGTCTAACAGTGAATAGAGTGATAATATTTTAGCCATTTTTGAAAAGAGAATAATTGACCTATTAGTATATGAACTATTTTAAGCCCAAAGACTTGAACTTTAGTCTAAAAGTTCTTTCACTATTTTATACGAATTGGTTGCCTCTACCTCCAATCCGAGAAATTACTTTAATTTTTTTAGCGGGTACTAGAATTCACACAGATTGCATTCAGGCCCGAGTGTGGCTCGACCAATCCTAGTGCATCCATGGGTAGGTTCATAACCAATTGTTTCTTCAAATAATTTCTAGCAATTAGATTTTGCCCCAGATATCCCTTTAGCAGGCGTGTGGTGCCTCCATTAAAAATCCTAGTTAGGTCTAACTACTAACATGACAACATCAAATGCATCCAACAAACAGATATCCAGGCCTGAGTGCAGCTCGGCCAACCTGAGGATTGATCTGAAGCTATAATAAGATGGTCATATGATAGATAATAATTTCAATACATAATAGACATCAGGTGTGTGGCACCTTCAATGCCTATTTGAAATATTAGACTCATTATCACGCATCTTAATGAAAGATTATGATCTAGTTATTCTCATAACTAGCTCATTTTATGAACCTAATAATTTAAAAGATTTGATTAATTTATAAAATATTAGTCGACCTATAAATCATAAATTCTTTCACTGACTTCACCAAGTCATATAAAGGATTAGTGACTAGCGGATCCAATTGGCATGTCGTACATCCTCCCACTGACTTCACCAAGTCATAAGGACTAGAGATAAAGTCGGTCTAATCGACAAGTCAGTCTAAGACATCTAAATCCGTCATACTGATTAACTTTAACAACATGGGTTAACTCGAGTCACCTAGCGATCTAATCAGCCTAGTGACTCAGGCACAACCCTTTGAGCCTCAGTCAAGATCCATTTGGTTTAATCAAAGATATAGACTCGATTAACTATAACTATTGTATTTGATCTAAAGTACTCTTGATCTAATCTAAATCAACTATTGGTTAGATTTGATCAACTACTCTTTTTAGTCCATTAAGTCTTTGATTCTAACCTTAGGTCTAATCCAATTAAAAGGACCTGATTTGAGCTAACCTATGCCCATATTTTATGCAATGTCATTAGACCTTTAATCATAATTCTAGATCTAAAATATATTTCTTAATTCTTAATTAAGTATAGCATTAACATGGGTTAAGATTATTAATTGAAACTATTTCAATTTTATAAAATAATTTTACATCAATTTTATACAAAATTTTTTATTTTGAAAGCTAAAACGGCTCACCCCTGAATTGAGTTGGCTCACTTCAGTAGGTCGACTAAGTCTGATACTTGATCGACTAACTGATCATGAACAGTAACCATTACTATTCGATCTAAGACAATTGGGTTGAATCAATCAGCACTGAATCGATTAAATCAGGAGACTGGTAAGACTCAGTTTAAAACTAGGCGGCTCAGTTAGCATGCCAACAAGTATCACATAGTTTCAGATCTAAAAATTCTCACATAAACTGAAATAAAATTAATCATAATAAATTTTAGATCATATTTAAATATTTTATAATTTTAAATTTTATTTTTTATGATTAAAATAATTTTAATCATATAGATTAGATGTTTTACTTTTCATACAACTCAAGCTTTGTATCACATACAAAAGTTTCTAGAGTTTCAACATCTAAGATTTTGTAGAAAAATAAGTTCTTTCTTTCACTTTTCTCTTCATGAGATTAAATCACATGGCACCCCTACATGTCATAAGAGCACCCTATCAAATAGGAAGAGAGGGCCTTTAAACCCTTTTTTGCTCCTATGATCGGATGGCCTGGTGATCAACCCAATCCACATACTTATTAATCGGATGATCTAATCTACTCACATATCATATATGTAAAAATTTAGATCAAATCTAAATTATATCAGATCTGATTTTTATATTAGATCATATCTAAAATTAGATCATAACACATCTCATGCATTGCTAAATCTAGATTTCAACTCTACATGCACATATACTCATATCATAATGAACATTCGCTCTGATACCGGTTGAAGGGAAGCATGGTGGTTTTATACATGTATTTTTAAAATTTTATAGTAGAACATACATAGATTAAATAATTTAATCTACAATGCATGCATAGATCAAATCTAAAACTACCAAACGGGATTCATGACATGAACTAATATATATGCATGTAAATCTGAAATCTAAAATTCAACAAGTATAGATCATATCTATATATAATTAGATCATATCTAAATTATATTTAGATCATATCTAAATATGAATTAATTTTAAAACTCTATACTTGAGTGTAGATAGTAGATTACCACATCTAAAATATATGGTAGTTGATTTTTCATAATGCTCGACAGCCGCATACGTGTCTGACTTCTACAGATATCCACACAAAGCCCATGTGCTGATCGATCTCCCCGAGAGTGCTAGCTCGTGAAGACACCATACTTTGACTGATCTAAGAGGAACATGAAAAAGATGAAGAACAAGGAGACCCTCTCCTTTTCTTTCTGGATCCATGTATCAACTCTTTACAATGAGATCAAGAGAAGAACCCTTTCTTCTCAATTCTTTCACGCATAAGAGAGAACATTTCTCTCTTCCTTTTACACCTTTAAGAAGAACTTTTCTTTTCTAATTTTTTATGATAAAAATTTGATCTAGTCTAATTTTTTATATTGAAAGTTATATGAAATCTTAAGGTCTAGAAGAACCCAAAAGAAAGATCTAAGAGAAGAACCGTTCTTTTCTCTTCTTCTTCCTTTTTCTTCTTGATCTAGAACTCTAGGAAGCCCCAAACACCCAACCAAATTTTTTTGATATTTTTTCTTTAAATATTTATATTAAAAATTAGATTCAATCTAATTTTAATTCTAAAAAAAATAAAAAAAAATTAAGAGAAGAACTCCTTCTCCAAGGTTGCGCATTAGAAAGAAGACCCTTCTTCTTCCTTCTCTTTCTCTTATTGGAAAAAAAATTTTTTCTCTAATTTTCTACTGTAGAACTAGCAAGAGAAGTTCTCTTTGATGCCTAAGAACCACCAGCAAAAGCCTCACAAAATCTCTTCAAAAGGGGTTGGGAAGGATGCCTAGATGCATAAGATATGAGGCGTCCAACTCTTGGACGCCCCTCCTTTCCTTTTGGCGACAAGAAGAGGGGGAACACCCACTTTTTTTTCATAGAAGGGAGGGAGAATGTGGGACCTTAGTTGGGATGAGATATCTCATGGTGAAAAAGAGTGCAGGCATAGAGGATCACTTAAATAGATGGTGTTTGGTTGGTTTAGTCCTATTCCAAATAGGTCCCATGAATCTTGGTCAAACTCTAACTAATTCTTAGACCCAATCCTATCTAATTTAGAAATTAATTATAACAAACTAACTAATTAGATCCTAGCTCAATTATAAAATCAATTAGGTCCCAATCTAATTAGAGAATTAGTTAGATTAAAACTCTATTGATCTAGAGATTGATTCTTGATGGATATCAGGAAAGTTTTTGATAATAGGGCTTAATCCAATCAAGCCTATTATCCAATAAGGTTTGATCCAATCAAAGTCTATATCAAACTAAATTGAATCTTATTCAACTTAAAATTTGATTTGCATCCTAAAGATCAATTGGAACAAGCCCCGTCATAGTTAGATTAAAACTCCATTGATCTAGGGATTGATTCTTGATGGATATCAAAAAAATTTTTGATAATAGGGCTTGATCCAATCAAGCCTATTATCCAATAAGGTTTGATCCAATCAAAGCCTATATCAAACTAAATTGAATCTTATTCAACTCAAAATTTGATTTGCATCCTTAAGATCAATTGGAATAAGCCCTGTCATTTAATAGGGCTGCATCCAATTAATCCAAAGCAAACTTAATTGAATCTAATTCAATTAGATTTGATCCAATCTCCATTGCTCAATCAAATTGAGTCAATTAACAATCAAATTATTAATTAATTATTTTTAATTTATCAATCATTAGTAAATAATTTATTACAATCTTTGTAAAAGATTAATTATCAATCACATTGATAATTAAATCCTTCAACGATTCATAATCGTTGATCAACTATTTGATCAGACGGTACTTCTAGGTGTGTGACTCCATAGGTTCGAACCTAAACTGGTAGCACAAGAATAATTCTTGTACTAATTGATGTTACCATCTAGCAATGGTTTTTAATATTCGGATAGGCTGAATGTATGCCCAGCAATACTAGAATCCATGTGGATATAGTTACTGTATAATTTATCTTTTTGACACTCAATGCTCAAGGATGACTTTGGGTTAAACTGTCAACCCAGGATGAGTGATCTACATTATGTCTCAACCTTAAAAATTCTGTGACTCCTTACTAGGACTACTTTGATCAAAGTTTTGCTAAATTGAAATACAATGATGCATCATCTTCAATTTTACTTGGAGCGGTCAATCCCATCTTGACTTGCACTCAGACTTTACAAGTACTTGACTGTACCTAAAAGCCTTCCATCATCAAATTAAAAATTTGGATAGTCCGGTATCAAAGCATAGTGAGTTGCTTGCAAGTCACTAAGATAGCTTCAGATCAGAGGGACATATATACCCATATCCCATTAGAGTAACCCTTGACAGCAGAGTGCTCCAAAAGTGGTCACGCTTGATGAAATGTACTCCTACAAATCATCCATATGCCATATTCATATCATCACACATCTTGGTTAAGAGGACAACCAACTAATATGGTACAAAACGATCTACACTTGATACAATTATCGTCTTTATAACAATTGTATTATTTGATCGCGAGCAGAATTTAAGAATCACACGATAAATTTTCCTTTATCATTTTGAAAGTAGCTCTAAGGACTTCATCATAACATATGAGTTCTATTTAAGAAGATGTATTTTTTATGATAAATCTTGTCAGATGATATTTATCATTTTATAATTCATATACATATATGGAGCATAATCATCTACAACCTAGATGATCGACTTTAGGACAATTTTCAACTACAAGATAGCAACTGTCGGCAACCACTTCGCTCTCCTTTTGAAATCAGGATAGCTCATAATGTCGAGGATGCTTCTCAATGATCAGGTTCAGCTTCATAACAGCCTCCTGAGAGATGACATTCTCACAGCTCCCTTCATCAATAATCACTTTGCTAACTTTATTCTCAATTGTACAACAGGTATGAAAGATGTTGGTCCATCTTCAATCTTTTTTCTCCTTCTTCGGAGCAAGCAGGCTCTTTCAAACAACTAGAGCCTCATCCCTATCCCCAAATAATAGGGAATCATCCTCCTTCTTGCCTCCTTCATCATAGGCAGGCTCTTGAAACTCATCAGATGGTGATTCTTTTTCAATCAATAGCTGCTTACCAGACCATCCTGCAAGCTTCTTGCATTCATTTCACACATGCCCGATTTTGCCACAATTATAGCATTGCAGTATCGAGGATCCTACTGGGGTAGGCTTTTGGGACCTCGTATTAGCAACATGAGCAAGAGGGATAGAAGTCGTATTGCATCGGGGCTGATTTTCTGACATTTGATTGCTTCGTAGGAAAGGATCAGGTCTGAGAATAGACCTACATCGCAGCTATTCGTCAGCAGCTACAACACAATGATAGGCTTCCTTGACTGTCCATAAGGTATGGAGTTTCAAGGCATCCTGGATCTGCTGTCGTAGTCCTCCAAGATACCTCATGACCATCTGTTCTTTATTCTCTATCAGATCATTTCTGACCACGAGTTGGTAAAATTCTTCCATATAATCATCCATAGATCTAGATCCTTATCGCACGTTCTGTAGGCACTGATATAGAGATTGCATATAGTTGAAGGGTAGGAATTGCTCTCTCAATGCCTTCTTTATCTTTTCTCTATCTTGGATTTTTGGTTTGCCTCTGTACTTTCTGATTTTTTTCAACTGTTGCCACCATGCAAAAGCCAACATGTCAATTTTAAGATGATAAGTTTTACCTTTTTATCATTATATATCTCCTTATACTCGAAAAGATGCGCTCAATTTGATCCAGCCAGTCGAGGAACACCTCTATTTGTGGACTACCCAAATATTCAGATAGATCTACTCTGATGGAATCAAACTAGTAGGTTAGATGCTCGAACGAATCACCTCATCCTTCATGCCGATGTGTGGGAGCAATCCTATGGAAAGGATTCTCGAAATCTGAAGCCTCTTCCTCAAATCTACAATCTTCTAGATCCATCTCAAATCTTGCCTCCCTGGTTTCTAACTATGTAAGATGCGTAGTCAGCTCTATCATCTATCTCCTCAAATCTTCGTACTCCAACATCAGATCCCATTCCTGCTGCGTGATCTCATCATGAGCTATTACTACCTAATTTGCAGGTTCGTTCTTCTTGCGACCACCACCCACAATCTAAATTGTAGGAAAGAATCTTCGCTCACAGATCTGCTAGGCTCTAATACCAACTGATGCAGTTAGGACCACATTTTGAAGGAAAGAAAGAAAGAAGATGCAAGAAATAAAGAAAAAAATAAGAAAAGAGAAGAAGAAACTCTCTTCTCTGAAATTTTTTTAAATAACCATAAAAATTTGATTACAATGTTGGCCAAGGGGCCTTATTTATAGACTAAAAGTCTTAATTCAACTATAAGAAGGACTTCAAAATAAAATAAAATAAGAATAAATCAAAACTAGACTTCATGTCTGACTAGGACTTGCGTGCTCCCATTAATCTATCAAATGATTGAATTAGGCTCTGAACTTTGTAGTGACAGTGAAGCACCAGCCTCATAGAGCTCGAAAAGAGCTTTTAAGAATGGGGTTATAATAGCAATTTGGACATTGGATCAGAAAGTTATGATCGTTCTAGCTCAGCATGTTGAATCAATAGGGTCTAGTGTAGTCAGCTAGACTTTCGACCCTTTTGGATCCTATCCTTCGAATCCAGGTATTGATCAGCTATGGCATCTGCATCATCCTTTTTGTACTTTCTGCACTCTCTTTAAAAATACCATGACTTATTACAGTAGTAGCAAGTGACATCCTTTCTGGACTTTGATCGACCTCTACATTTCTCCTTATCTTTTCAGTCATGGAACTCACCATCCTTTTTGTTGTAGGAGGGGTCTATTTTTGTTTCTCCCCCTCTGCTCTATGATCAGTACTTCAGAACCTATATCTGTCAAATCCTGCATCTTTCATCTATTTGCTTCATTCAATATACTATCCTTCACCATAGTTAGAGTAAATTTGTCACTGACAGTGGAATTGCTCAGCATCACCACCGATATCTCTCAACTGTCTGATACATCAAGAAGTAGTTTAATTGTAGCCAATTGATTTAGGATCTTCTAAAAATTATTCAAGTGCTTTGAAGTATTTTGCCTATCCTTGTACTTCAGGTTCACATGTCTTCTGATTAGGTAGACTTTATTCTGTGCATTCTTTCACTGATACAAATCCTCCAGTTTCTTCCAAACCTAATAAGCATCTGTCTTTGTAGTAATATGATGAATTATACTCATATCAATCCACTGTCTGATTGTAGCCATGGCTTTTCTGTTCAATTTTTTTTACTCGTTAGTCTTTACATTATCTGATATTTTTTTTTGTAATTTAATCGACTCAAACAAATCTCAACAATATAATAAATCCTCCATCATCATCCTCCATAAGGAATAATTTGATAAAGTTAATTTAATCATACTAAATTTATCCTCCATTTTAATTAGCACAAACCACACCGACTGTCTAACCACAGCTATATGCAAGATGTTGGGGTGAAAGGGCCACAAACATAATTATACCTGGGACAAATTCCACCCCCTATATGCTAATAAAATAGATAATAACTCAATAATATCAAATCTAGTGAATATAAATCAAACCAAGCACAAAGATACCAAATTTGTATTGTGAATTTTTCACTACATAAAATAATGAGATTACTGTAGGTCTTTTCTAAATCAACTAGAGACTATACAAATATATTTTCAAGACTAAATCTTAGTTTTCATAATAAAATATTCATCATTAATAAGATAGATTTTAATGATAAACAGGAATAGATGGCAGATCTCACTAAACGTAGGTATTTGAAATAACTTGTAAAAAAAAATTTTCAAAGATCAGAACCACTCAACTTGTAGCTTTTGATGCCGGAAATTATATATTGAAATTTCATCAAAATTGGAACAAAATTAGTCATCTGATTGTCCGATAAAGAAACCTATTTTTTCAACCTATTTTTTCTCTTCCCCATTGTGCCATCTCTCTGGTTTTCTACATCGGGTTTTTTCATGTTTGGCTGGTTTTCCATGCACTTGGCTCTAATGACTTTGACATAACCTCTTACCTTCATTAAATAGGCCAAGCAATAAGTCTTTTTTGGACTCTTTTTCCTTTTCCTTTAATTTTAAAAAAATATAGCCTCACATGAGAAGGGACTATCCAACGGTGATCAAGATACAAGTGATCAGCAACTTATGCAAATTATGGTCAATGGTCATCTTCTTTGTGAATGGTTACTTCATATTGTAATTGGACTCAAAATTATGCGTGAACCATGTGTAATTACTGTAAGTGATTGACAATTTATGGCAAGCATTATGGTCTTCAGACCTTAATTATTGGTCACCCTAGCCACTCAGACTAATTCATAATGTGAACTTATTTTCCTGGAGGGGATCCAAAATATTATTTTCACTTCTAAAACGCAACGAGGAGAATGCCTTCTTTAGTAAATGGCACTCTCATAATTTTTTCTTTGGAACAGTCGCCAGAGAAAGATTTAAAAGGGGTGTGCCTCTCATAAATAATAGTATAAATAAAACTTATTAGTCTCTATATCATGATCTAACCATAACCATTCATATTTGCATTGTCGCATCAAATACATTCCCATGATCATATATCATAGTCATGTCATCATCCTCTTCAATTTTTTCCTTATTCTTTCTCCTTCCATCATTTCCCCTTTCCTTCTATCTTCTTATTCTTTGCTTGCAATATACTATCTCCATTTCCTGAAAGGATCTAGTCTCTGAATGTCTATCTGGCCAGCTGTGATATAGGTCTTTGAGAATGAATCAAGGCTATGATCCATATAGAGAACCTTTCTTATCCCTATAATTTTTTTATATCAAGTACATGCATTCATCATTCATGTCCAAACAACGAGAGTTGTTTGTTTTTCCTTTCCTAAATAATATGACTTATGAATTTCAGTTATTTTCTGATATCTTTGAACAGTAAACAAGATTACAAGATCATTTTAAGTTTTTTAAAATTTAAGAAATAACATATTTCTATTTCCTCAAATTTCTTAAAACAGAACTTTTACGTGCTTAAAACTTTCCCTGTAACCACAAAATGTTAGTTCAGTCTTCCGAGAATACTTGTTAATAGCTAAAATGATCACCAAGAGTTAGGCTAACTCAAAAAAAAAACACACCCCCCAGCCCCTGGAAAAAACGAACACTTCAATTACCGAAAGATTGACATAAAACCCATCCTTTTTGGCATTTAAGGAAGAGCAACGAGTAGAAGGGTCGCACGATACACAAAAGAATAACTAACAAATTTAAAACAAGAACAAGAAGGGAAAGTATCCATCTACTCATACGAGGATACACGGGAGATGAGGCCTTGGGCGAGGACCAGATGGAATTGGCAAAACCGACAACGGTAGATCCTGCCATCCAATTCCACCGGGAATATCCTCCCCATCCCTTTATCAACCCGAAATTCCCCCGCTCTTCCCATCGGGCAAAGAAAATACGATGAACACCCAACAAAAGCAGTTCGAGGCAGATATTCTGCGTATCTGGTATGATATGATATCTAATCCAAGATGCAACTGTCGTAAATAAATAACACCATTCCAATTTTACCAAAAGAGAAAATATATAATAACACCATTCCAAGAGGTCCGGTAAATATGGGAGGGCTTTCTTTCCGGGGTAACACAGGAGAAATTATTGCGGAGGCGTAACAGACAACTATGTAATAGGCTTTAACATTTTTATTTTAGGTTAATGGAGGCCGAGTAAGCAGCCACCAGACTTCTATTCAAGATGAAGAAAGAAAGAAGAAAGAGAGTACATGATTATCTACATATGAAGCAAAAAAGATCGGAAAAAAAAGGTAAAAAAAGTAGATCTTCGATGTCCACATGGGGTGACGGCGAGTCTTAGCAAAAGTGCCTTTGCTGAGGCACTAAAACACCAAAAAATACACAGTACTTCCACTTTCACTGAACACAGCATCTTCAGAATGTCCCCTTGTTCTTTGAGGGAAAAAACGGGGAGCATCTGGGTTTCAGGAGTTATAGCAAGTATGTCAGCAAAACCACTTGCAGCCAAATATGAGATGCTTGAAGTTTTCACAATCCACTCAGCATAATCGGTAGCCTTTTAATACGATACCAATTTCTCCTTGTTCAGCCAATGAGCTTCCTTTATAAAGATTGGACCATAGATTAAACATATGAATTCCTTCAATAGTGACAGAGCTAATCAAGGCTTGTTTATTTAGGAAAACTCTAGCACTTCTCTGTTTCTAGTAGGTCCATGTCAAAACCCCGATAGGCATCAAAGCTACTGACTGACCCTGCTTTGGAAAATTTCTCTCCGTCCAGTCAAAGCATAGGCCTTAAAGGTGGCATGAGAACGTAACCGGCCAAGCAAGCAGCAGGCCGTCCTCCAGATGGTGCCGAAGAAGGGACACTTTGAAAATAGGTGATCGATCGACTCAACGGCATGTTTATAGAGCACACATCCAACTATGCTTCTTTTCAATTTCCTAGCTAAAGTCTCTTGTTAATTTTCTTCTCCCAACAGAACCAAAGAAAGCATCTCACTTTGAGTGGAGCGCAGAGTCCCCCCAGTGTCTTGGCGAACTTACACCCAACTTCCATAGTATTGATAAATTGATGCATACATGGGCATACGAAACTGCCTTTATTGTTCAAATTCCACATTACCTTGTCTTGCTCTGTAGGGTTGTGATCAAGGTCAGCAGATAGAGCAGCTGATTCAATTGCCCTCATAACATCAAAGTGAGATTCAGGAATGGTCTGAATTTCCAAGAGGAGCTCCTGTTGTTGAAGAAATCATGGATGGTTCCATTTTTCTTGGCGTTTCTGGCATACAATGCAGGGAATACTAGCTTGAGTGGAGAACTGCAAACCCAATTATCCTTCCAAAACAAGGTGCCCATTCTGTTTCCAACATGATATGGCACCCTGCTCCAGAAGGCAGGCAGCGCATTGATGACATCCTTCCACAGGCTTGAATAGCTACAAGGTGGCTTCCAAAACCTAGAGAGTTTCACTTTCTTGTGACAGGCTAATTTGATTTGTCGACGCCAAATGGGTCTCTTGCCAACAACCTCCAACCCCATTCATCCAACATATGTCCTTGATGTCCAGTCCCACTTTGTCTTTCTGTAAAGACACCGTCTTCGAATTCACCTTGCAAGATAAGCCATTGGCACTTATAGAAGAATTCCAAGGATAAGATCTTTGGCACTTTATCAATTCGTTTCACCATCCAAACAGGAAGTTTGAAGAGGGATGTGTAGTAGAGCGGTAGTGACGTGAGAATTGAATTGACGAGGGCCAACCCTCTATCAAAAGATAAAAACTTGCTTTTCCGAGAGGCTAGTCTATTCTCGACCTTCTGCACAAGGAGAAGCCAATCAACCTTCGACGGTTGACACTGCTTAAAAGCACACCCAAGTACTTGAGAGCGGGAGAGATTTCTATGCAATTGAACCAAGGGGAGCAATTTGACTCCTATTCAACGTGGGAAACAGAGCTGTTTTGGAAATTAATGGACAAACCAGAGATCATAATATATAAACGGAGCTCTTCTAGAATAGGCTTAACATAATATAGAAATTTGGATAAAAAGTAAATAGAATCCTATATTTTTTAATTTATTATAATATCCCCTAACCAAAATCCTAATTTAGGGTAGATCTTGTCGTCGGTGCCTATGTGACAAGTTATTTAGAATGAGATGACTGATATAGATTTTGTTAGATTATTTCAAAACGAGATAGAATTTGATGTGAACTCAAAAGAATCCAATAATCAAAATATCAAAATACTAAACTTAACCTTATCCCCTCCTCTAACCATTCTCTCTAAAATGGCCATTATTGCTGTGAGGCTTAAAATCTCAGGCGGGAAGATTGGATGAAGTCATATTGGAATAGCTGTAGCGATCTAATTCAAGTCACCTTCGAGGAATCCTACAAAACACCTTAAGGAACTAGATGGGGATCCTCCGGTTCTTGACCTTCCTATGATTAAGTCAGTTTGAGCCTCGAGAACGGGAGGTGAAAAAATAGAAGAATAGAGAGTAGGAGGGTTGGTGAGGAGCTAGAGAGTTTGTGACTTTATGAGAACTAGAGTCTCAGCGGTAGAGGCTCCTTCTAGTTTGAGCTCTAGTTTGAGCTTGGGACTTGGACGTCAGAATATACCTGAAGGGTCCCCTGGCCCTCTATTTATAGAGGGGCTGATGAGGCCGTTGGAAGAGTTTGTTAGGATATTAGAGACTAGCTGTAGAGTTTGTTAAGCCGTTGGAGGCCAGCTGTAAGTGAGCTAGAGTATAGCTATATATATTAGTTGGAAATGAGGTCATACTTAGTTGTATGTGCCAGTTGGGAATGAGTTGTAGTACAACTGTATATGAGATCGTGGCCAATTGTAGTTTAGTTGTAGAGATCATGGCGGACTTTAATAGGATGACTGTAGTCGTCAATGTAATAGTACACATCGGTAACATATCAAGATGAAATCAAATATTATATGAGACCCTAAATGTCTCAGATATATATAATATTTTACTTCAGATTGGTATTTATATGAGCTAAAATGAGTCAGATCGGTACTTATATGAGATGAGATGAGTCAGATCGATATATACGAGCTAATCATAATACTTTATCAGAAGTCAATTCAGGTAGTTCATGTTGGTGTTTGTATGAGTTGAGATGAGTAAGATCTGCATATAGCCTCTAATTCAGGTCAGCATTCAGCTTTCAATTCAAATCGGCTTTATATAAACTTAACATCCAATTCAGGTTGGCTTTTTTATGAGCTCAGCCTCTGATTTAGGTTGGCTTCCTTATGAGCTTAGCCTCTTGTTCAAGTCAGTTTTATATAAACTCAGCCTTCAATTTAGGTTGGCTTCCTTATGAACTCAGTCTCTTGTTCAGGTCAGCTTTATATGAACTCAACCTCCAATTCAGGTCGGCTTTATATAAACTCAGTCTTCAATTCAGATCGACTTTATAGTGACCTCGGTCTTCTGGTCAGATCGGATTTCTGGTGACCTCAAGTTGAGATCGATTTTATGATGAGCTGAGGTGGGATAAACCCCATAACACTTGCCCCCTACTTTTGAGTCAAAAAAATTTATTTTGGATAAAAGAAGTAGCCTAAGAAATAAGTTCTCAGCTTGTTTGAGGTGGCAAATTTGAACCATTTGATTTTTTAAGTGAACTGATTGTAGCCTTGAGTAGATTGAAAAATATCCTCGATTCGAAGATAGATATTTAATAGAATTTTAAATAACCTTGATCTGAAGATCGATAATAGAATTTCAAGATAACTTCAATCTAGAAATCAATTCTAAGATAATTTTAATCCAGAGATCTGCATTTGATAGAATATCAAAATAACTTCAATCCTGAGATTGGTATTTATATGATCTGAAAGATAATAACCATCCGTAGATCGGTATTTAGAAGATCTTATCTCTATTTGTACCTCTCGGGGCTCTACCAATCCAAAGATTGGATTTGAAAAGATCTTATCTCTATTTGTGCCCTTCGAGGCTCTGCAAATTCGAAGATTGGAGTTTCATAGATTGGAAGATAATATGTAAGAATAAGCTCATCGGAGCATTTTTTATTGATAATATTTTTGAAAAATTTTAAAAATTTGGGTATGGAAAGATCGATATTTTGCTGGATAACCTTAATCCTGAGATCAGTATAACCTCGACCAGAGGTTGGTATTTTATAGAGTTGAAAAGATAACCTCAACTATGAGGTCGGCATTTATGTGAGCTGAAATATAACCTTGATCTTGAGATCGGTATCTGATAGAAATTCAAGATAATCTTGACCTTCAGACTGATATTTTATAGATAGCCTTGACCTTCAGGTCGGTATCTGATAAAAATTCAGGATAACTTCGACCTTCAGGTTGGTATTTGTATGAGCTAAAAGATAACCTCGACGCTTAGATCGATATTTCATAGAGCTGAAAATAACTTCGATTGTGAGGTCAATATTTGATATAACTTCATCCTTGAGGTCGGTAGTTGATAGAAATTTTAGATAACTTTGACCTTGAGATCGGTATTTGTATGAGCTAAAAATATCCTCAACCTTGAGATCAGTATTTGTATGAGCTAAAAATATCCTCGATCTTTAGGTTAGTTTTTGATAGAACTGAATGATAACCTCGACCTTTAGATCGGTATTTCATAGAACTGAAAGATAACCTCGACCTTCAAGTCGGTATTTTATAGAATTGAAAGATAACATCGATCTTCATATCAATATTTTATAGAACTGAAAGATAACCTCAACCTTCAGATCAATATTTGATAGAATTGAATGATAATCTCGACCTTTAGGTCAGTATTTTATAGAATTAAAAGATAACTTCGATCTTTAGGTCAGTATTTTATAGAACTAAAAGATAACCTCGATTTTCAAATCGATATTTGGGAGATCTCATCCCCATTTGTGTCTCTCGGGGCTTTACCGATTCAGAGATCGAATTTGGAGAGATCTTATCTCCATTTGGATCTCTTGGAGCTTTACGGATTTAGAGATTGGATTTGGAGAGATCTTATCTCCATTTGGGCCTCTTGGAGTTTTACCAATTCGAAGATTGAATTTGGAGGGATCTTATCTCCCTTTTGGTCTTACGGAGCTTTACCGATTTGGAGATCGAATTTGGAGAGATCTTATCTCCATTTGGACCTCTCGGGACTTTACTGATTTGGAGATTGGATTTGGAGAGATCTTATCTCTATTTGAGCCTCTCAAGATTTTACCAATTCAAAGATTAGATTTGGGGAGATCTTATCTCCATTCTGATCCTTCAAGGCTTTACCGATTCGGAGATCAGATTTTTGTTGAGGTCTAACTCGGAGATCGGGTGTCTTATCTTCTGATGAACCTCTGAAGAACCTTTCTATTGAGGTTGGCTCGTTCATGAGCTCAGCCTTCACCCTTCTAATAAGGTTGGTTTTTTTGATGAACTAGGCTTCCTGATAAGCCTCTGTTTAATATTTTCCTTATCTTTAGGCTTGATACTCTTTTGTTTCAGCTGATATGCTCAAGAACCTATCATCCTGCAAGAAAGAAATAGAATAGTAGATGGGGCTTAAGAGTCTATTACCATAGAGGTTGTGCATTTTGCTTGAGAGCCTCTTGGTTTTGTTGACTCCTTATTTTCCATCCCAGCTAGGACTTATTTTTGCTTTATGTTGGCCTAGTTTTGACTTCAATTCGGCCATAATTTTGATTCTGACTTAGCCTTATTTTTCTCCTTTGATTCTGTAAGAAGAAAAAGAGAGAAAATAATAGGTGAAAGCTTAGGAGTCTTTTATCATGGGCTCTTGTTTGAGAACTCGCTAGTTCTACTTGACTCCTTATTATTTGGTTTAGGCTTAATTTGTGCTTTGAATCATATTGATTTTGGGTGGAGATCAGCCTCTCTCTCCTCTCTTTTTTTTTTGATTAGTTTTGACCTGGGCTTTGGAGATGCCCACAGGTCACCTCAGAGTTGTCCCAGGTTGAATGCATATGGAGACCTTTAGTGTCAGGTCGGTGGGCTACTATCCAAGAATTTCTCTTTATTTTTCAACCTAGAGTCGTTCCTTCTAGCACTTTCCATAATAAAACACTCGAAATTATGTATTGTCTTGTCAGTCTTTCCAATATCTTTTGTAATCATGGCCAGTGGGGACTGAGCTGATCTAGCTGTATGACAAGAGGCCCCATCCCAATCCTCTTGAATGACCTCACCTCCATCGAATATGAGCACCAGGCCTTGGGAGTAGATAACGGCGAGGTTTTTTAAGATCATCTTCTTGACGGACTTCTCTAGCCTTGAACCAAAAGAAGCAGAGGTCATGGATCAGACGGTAAGGGCTCCACCTATTGCTCCGTCAATGCGGCGGTGGAAGACAATGGAGTGCAGGGAAGGATGGAGAGGAGGAGAGGAGAGAGAGGCGAGCAGCGAGACATGATGGTGCCGCACGTTCTTAAGGGCCTGGGAGAAAGCCACATTCATTAGCATTAGATAACATCTTTCTGCCATTGATCCTCTCTGGGCCAAAGCCTTCCCCCGCTGTCATTGATGGCACCATTTCACTCTGATAAATCCTCGACAAGGGTCTGGGGGTGCCATACACAAAAGGCCGATCTGAGGGGGTTGGCGATGGGAGATCATCGATCGAGTTGTACCGATGTTGGGAAGTCACCGATTGGGCTAGTTGAGTTTTTTTGTTGGGAAGCACATGGGAGCAAGGCCACTGACGCACAAAGCTTTGAGGCTAGGGGTTACTAACCTAGTGGTGCTTGGCCTCAGGAACTCACACGGGCGCATGGGAGCTCTGAGAATGCCAACTTGACTGGGTTTGAGGGAGTTTTGAGGCTGAAAAACTACCGACTTGGGTGGTTTGGCACTGGATGGCACATTGAATGTGGGCGACATTAGGGAAGGCCAGTCTGGAGGTGCTTGGCTCTGAGGTGCTATTGATCTGGAAGAGTTGACATCGGGAGGCCACTAAGCCATCGGAGTTAGACATCGGGAGGTTCATAAGAGTGCACGTGGGCACGAAGGAGAGATCTAGAGACCCAGGGGTCACCGATCCAATGGAGTCCACCGTCGAGATACCTCCAATCCAAAGGAATCGATGCCAAGAGATGATGGGCATGGAGAAGTCGCCTGATTGGGTGGCGCTTGGATGCTGGGAGGCTCCCGGACATCGGGAGGCCGCTAATTGGGCGACGTTCGGATGTTGGGAAGCTCTCAAAAGCGGGGTAGCGGTTGGATGTTGGAATCTCATCGAAATGTCAGAAGGCTCATGAGTGCAGGGGATTGCCGATTGGATGGCATCTTGTGAAGGAACAAGATCTAGGATTTCAGGGTTAGATCTTGAAACTTTTTCAAGATCAGGCAGTGCAAGACTAAAATAAATCAAAATTTATCTTGTAAAACTAAAGAATTTTTAAATCTAAGATCCTATTACATGATTATTATATGGCATTAAATCAAAAATTAAAATACAAAGAGCAAGAACTACATGTTGATCATATCAACATGTTTCTATACTATATCTAATGTATGTAAAACATAATAGATCAGATCTATTACCTTGCAAGTTAGACGTTCTAACTTTACTGATCCGGGCTTGAAGATAATGTTGCAAGCCACACATACATCTAGCCTCTAGGAGTCATCCACACAAGCCCACGAATCACGATCTGAAGTTCTGATCCAGATAATCAGCACAATATGCTAGTACTGCGCTGATCCTTCTTCGATGGTTGATCAGATGCCTTCTTCTTCTTGATTTAGACTCTTCTAAAGATGAGAAGTAGGAGAAGGAGTTTTAGATGAGACACTCTCAGAAAACTTATAGATGGAGGAAGGGAAGAGATGAACCCAGCAACTTTAAAAGAAGACTCTCTTCTTCTTCTCTTTGCTTTAACCCAGACACCTAGTTTTGTGTCTATTAGATCTCCATGCCCCAAGACTCTTTCTCCTTGATTTTTAAATGCCCAAAAGGTCTCTCAATGCTCTATAATCTACAAAAATTTTATAAAAAAATTCATTTTAAATAGTGAGATATAAAGAGTCCTTGTCTATATCAAATACCTAGTCAAGGATTATCCAAACAAGGCAAGACAAGGGGTGCCCAACTCTTGAATGTCCCCTCCTTCTTTTTTTGTTGTGGACCACCAGAAAAGGGCACATATATGTGCCATAAAAGTCATGAAAATTTCAAAAAAAATTTGGATAAAATCAGTGCCATAAGGAAAGAGTTTTGGTTTCCTAAAATTCTATCTCATAGAATTTGAAATCCAAAATAATTCCTACTTTGACTTGATCCACAACCATATTCCATGTAAGAGAGAAAGAGTGAAAAGCTTTGGGCATGTGTGAAGGCCTGGGAGAGAAGATTTTATCGCACAAAATAAGAGAGAGTGGGCATGGGGGGCTAAGGTGGCGCAAGGTGGAATCCTAGTCTTACTAGGATTCAATCTATGACTTGTTCAAATTTGATTTCTCAAACCAAATCAAATCAAAACCAAATCAACCCAATTAAAATAAGTTTTAACCCAATTAAGAATCTAATTTAATCAGATTAAATTAAATTTAAATCTAATTTAATTTTTTAATCGAATTATAAATTAGGTTGACCCAAGTCCTAATTGAACTAGGACTAGTTTTTCTTTGCACTTGGCTTATCCAATAAACCAATTGGACTTGATCCAATCAAGCTCAAACTAAATCTAATTAAATTATATTCAATTAAACTTAATCTTAACCCATTTGCTTAATCAAATTAAGTCAATTAGCAATCGAATTGCTAATCGATCCTCCTGTAACACTTGCACTAGGTTAAATGTCAATCGTATTGATCGTTTAACCCTAGAACGATTCTTAATCGTTAATCAACCATTCGATTAGATCGTGAACTCTAATGTGTGTGACCTCATAGATTTGAACCTAAGCTGGTAGTACAAAAATAAATATTTATACCAATCGAAGTGACCATCTAGCAATGGTATCTGACGGCTGAATAGGTCGAATGTGTAGAACAACATCCTTAGAATCTATGCAGATATAATTTCCATATAATTCATCTCCTTGACCAAAATGCTCATAGGACACCTCAGAGTTCCACTGTCAACTCTGATCAGGTTGTCCATATTGTATTTCAAAATATCAAATCTATCTGATGGATTACCCTGGTCAAGGTTTTGCTAAATTGAAATACAGCGACTCATTCTTCTTCAACTCTTGGAGTGGTCAATCCCATCTTGATCATACTTTGACTTCGCAAGTACTTGATTGTGCCCAGAAGCCTTTCGTCATTGAATTAAAAATTCAGTTAGTCCAGTACCAAAGCACAGTGAGTTGCTTGCAAGTCACAGAGGTGATCTCAGGTCTAAGAAACACTTATACCTATATCCCATCAGAGACATTCTCGACAGCAGAATGCTCTGGAGTTGGTCACGTTCAATGATGATGTACCCTTACATCTTACTTGTATGTCATACCAGTGTCCTCACACTCCTTGGTTAAGAGGACAATCAATCCATATGGCCTACAGCGACCTATGCTCGATAGAATCTGTCATCCTTATTAATAGTCTATCATTTGGTCGTGAATAGTTTTAAGGACTAATCGATAAATCTTCTCTTTATCGAACCTAAATAGTCCTAAGGACTTCATCATAACAACGGAGTTCATTAGAAGATGAAAACTTATGATGAAAATATCAAAAATATATTTTATTTATTAACAAATCAATTACAATACTTGATTGCTCAACCGTCAACAGACTGACGATTGGCATTTGAGACATATTTTTCAACAACTCCCACTTGTCCTAAAGTCACTCGGCACAGTATCTAATATCTATCTTCGACTTGTGGTTGTCGAACTCCTTTATCACTAGGGATTTAGTGAAGGAGTCGGTCAGGTTCTCCTTTCCATTGATCTTCTGAAGGTCGACGTCACCTCGATCCATGATCTCCCAGACCAGGTGGAAGCAGCGTAAAATGTGCTTTGTCTGCTGGTGTGCTTTGGGTTCCTTCACCTGAGCTATGGCACCAGTGCTATCGCAGTAGAGCAGGACCAGACCATCGAGGGAGGATCTACTCCAAGCTCGGTGATGAATTTTCTCAGCCACACAGCTTCCTTCACGGCATCCGATGCTTGATGTACTCTGCTTCACAAATAGAGTCTGTCACAATATGCTGCTTGAAACTCTTCTAGCAGATGGCTCCACCATTCAGAGTAAAGATATAACCTGACATGCTTCTACTGTCATCATGGTCAGATTGAAAGCTGGAGTCTGTGAACCCTACAAGTTTCTGATCTAACTCACCATAAACCAACCATTGGTCCTTAGTATTTTTCAAATACTTAAGGATGGCTTTAACCACTTTCCAGTGGTTTTCTCCAGGATCAAATTGGTATCTACTCACTACTCCTAGTGAGTATGCCACATCTGGCCTTGTACATGTCATGGCGTACATGATACATCCTACGATCGAAGCATATGGGACTCTACTCATATGCTCTCTCTCTTCAGGAGTTATCGGACAATCCTTCTTAGAGAGAGAAATTCCATGGCCTATCGGTAGATAGCCCTTCTTGAAATTCTCCATGCTGAACCTCTTCAGTACAGTGTCTATGTACGTAGACTGGGATAACTCAAGCATCTTTTTAGATCTATCCCTATAGATTTTTATCCCTAGGATGTAGGATGCTTCACCCAAGTCCTTCATGGAGAACTGCGATAACAACTAAACTTTTATTCCCTATAGTGCGGGGATGTCATTCCTAATTAAGAGAATGTCATCCACGTACAAGATAAGGAATACCACAACTAGACCATTTGCCCATTTATAGATGCAGGATTTTTCTCCATTCTTAATGAAGCCATACATTTTGATCACCTTATCAAAACGCATGTTCTAACTCCGAGAAGCTTGCTTCAATCCATAAATGGATCTCTGAAGCTTGCACACTTTAGACTCATCTGTGGATGTAAACCCCTCAGATTGTATCATATACACCTCTTTGGTTAGCTCTCCATTCAGGAAAGCTGTCTTTACATCCATCTACTAGATCTCATAATCCAGATAGACAGCTATTGCAAGCATTATTCGAATGGATTTGAGCATTGCCACAGGGGAGAATGTCTCGTTATAGTCAATACCATAATATTGACGATATCCCTTGGCAACTAGATGGGCTTTATAGATCTCCACCTTTCTGTCTATGCCCCTCTTCCTTTTGAAGACCCATTTACACCCAATGGGTTTAACCCCTTTAGGTGGGTCAACCAATGTCCATACATCATTGACCTTCATGGACTCCATTTTGAATTTCATGGCTTCAAGCCATTTCTCAAAATCAGGTCTCTGCATTGCATCCATATAGATGATCAGATCCTCATCGTTCTCATCGAGTTCGATGGGATCACCATCTCGGATCAAGAAATCATAGTATTTGTCCGGCTGACACAGTACTCTATCGGATCGCCTTAATGGTACAGGTATATTGGGCTCCGGATCTAATCTAATCAAATCCGACTCAAGTTCAGCTATTGGTGTCAGTCCTTCTACCTGTTGAACTTCATCAAGTTCAACCTTAGAGGCAACGGTTCCTTCACCAAAGAACTTCTTTTCTAGAAAGGTTGCCTTAAGGCTAACGAACACCTTTTGTTCATCAACATGGTAGAAAAAATATCCTTTGGTCTCTTTTGGGTATCCTATGAATGTGCATTTGTCAGACCTAGGTCCAAGTTTATCTGTAACTAACCGTTTGACATAGGTCAGGCACCCCCAGATCCTAAGGTGTGAAAGTGCTAGCTTACGCCCTGTCCATATCTCATATGGAGTCTTAGTTACAGACTTACTTGGAACCCTATTTAACAGATAACAAGCCGATTCGAGTGCATATCCTCAGAAGGATATCGACAAGCTGGCAAAACCTATCATGGATCGGACCATGTCTAACAGATTTTGATTTCTCTTTTCAGACACACCATTATGCTGTGGTGTTCTTGAAGGAGTCCATTGGGAGAAAATCCCATTCTCTCCTAGATATATGAGAAACTCACCAGAAAGATATTCTCCTCCTCGATCAAACTGAAGAGTTTTAATACTCTTCCTAGTTTATTTTTCTACTTCACTTCGGAATCGTTTGAACATTTCAAATGAATCTGACTTATGTTTCATCAGATAGATATGTTCATATCTGGATAGATCATCTGTGAAAGTGATGAAGTAGAAATATCCACCTCTAGCACTTGTGCTCATGGGCCCGCATACATCAGTATGTACTAAGCCCAAGAGCTCAGTAGCTCTCTCACCTTTTTCAATAAAAGATGACTTGGTCATTTTACCAAGAAGATAGGACTCACAAGTTGAAAGTGATTCACAATCACTGACTTCGAAGATTTTCTCTTGAGTCAACCTGTTTATCCTGTTCTTATTTATATGACCTAGCTTACAGTAATATAAGTAGATATCTGATACACTATCTAATCTAAGGTGCTTGCCTGTAGAATAGACTACGTTAACAGGTTGTGATAATATATACATACTATTGTTCAAATATCCACAAAAAATAGTAACACCATTCATAATGATATTACAAACTTATTTTTTTATTAAAATTTTAATTTCATAATCATTTTTGGCCAGAAGGCCTACAGAAATAATATTTAAAAGAAACTGAGACAGAAATGACAATCATTAAGAACAACGGTATGGGACTTAAATACAAGTTTTAAGATTTCTAATGCTAGAACTAGAACTGATCTTTCATCTCCAACGTTCAAGAATCTCTCACCTTGCTCGAATTTCCTACTTACCTGTAACCCCTGCAACGAATTGCAAATATGGTAAGGACTATCGGTATCCAATACCCAGTCAGTTATATCACAAATAGAGAAATTACAAGGAGTTATCATATAAATACCTTACCCAGTAATAGTTTACTTCTTTCTCTGCCTGTTCGGATCCAGAGAGGCAATGTACTGAGGACAGTTCCTCTTCCAGTGCCCCCGCTTCTTGCAAAAGAAGCATTCAGCTTGACTCTTATCGGGCTTGATCTTTCTGGTATGGTCCTGCACTGATGTCTTAGTCTGAACTTGCACCTTCTTCACTTTCTTCTTTTTGTTCTTCTTCTCTTTCTCAAAGGATCGAGAACCAACAGACGAACCTCTCACTAAGTTCACTGACTCCTTATGGAGTTGGTAATCTTTCTCAAAGTTCTGAAGCAATCCCAGTAACCCATGGTAGTTTACTTCAGGCTTTATCATTTTATAATGAGTGAAGAATGAGAGATAAGACTTGGACAACGAGTTCAATATTGCATCTTTCCCAAGCTGCTCATGCAAGGAAAAGCCGAGCATGCTAAAATGCTCCATCAGCTCAATCATGTACAATACATGATCAGTGATAGAGGCACCATCCCGCATTTTGGCGTTGAAGATGGCACAACTAGTCTAGTGCCTCTCCACGTCATCGGGTGTGCCAAAGGCATCCTCCAACACTTGAAGCATGTCTTTTGGCTGAGTTGTCTTAAATCTATGACTGAACTCGTCGCTTATGGCAGCCAGCATGATGCAGTGCATCGTGGCCTAATCACTGAGCCACTTCTGATAAGTGTCTCTAACTGTTTCACGTGCATTGACAGCTGGCTCCTCAAGTGCAGGATCTGTTATCATATATAGGATCCGTTCATGCTCCAGAACTATCTTTAACTTTCGGTACCAACTATCGAAGTTGGATCCCACCAACTTATCATTTTCCAACAATGATCGAAGCGATAAGGAAGTGGCCATATCTGTACAAAGAAAAATCATAACCTAATTAGTAATTGATTCATTAAACCTAAAGATTTAGACTTTAATCAAAAGGTTTTTCTTCCTATTTTATTCGAATTGATAGCCTCTATCTCCAATTCGAGGAATTATCCTAATTCCTTAGTGGATACTAGAATCCCCTTAGACTGCACACAAGCCCAACTTTGGTTGGCCAACCCATGTACATCTAAGGATAGGTTCATAACCAATTATTTCTCTAAATAATTTCTAGTAATTTTAATTTTGCCCCAGTCCCTAATCAGTAGGGTTTGGCCTCCATGAAAAAGGTCTGGTTAGGTCCAACCATTAACATGACCATACTTGGCCCATCTAACCAATGAATGATTAAGCTCAACTTTGGTTGGCTAATCTAACCATCATTTAAAAAGATGTAGTCAAGAAATCATATTATGAATGACAATTCCATCAGCCGATAAGCACCAGGCCTTTGGGCCTCCAATGATTATCCAACTGATAGATCCATTATCATCCACTTAATGGGAGGCTATGATCTAGTTATCATCATAACTATTTTATTTTAAGGACCTAATAATTTTAGAAGATTTAATTGATTTAGAGGAGGAGGTCAGATGAACCAGCTTATCATGATCCTCCCATTGACTTCACCAAGTCAGCTTAAGGGAGACCATTAAAAGGGCTGGTCTAGGAGCACCTAAATCAGTCACACTGATTTACCTAGCTGACATGGGTCAGCTCGAATAGTCAAGTGATCTGATCAAAATATAATTTCACCAAGAGGCCAAGTAAGTTTGATCGATGGGAGAATCTGCCAAAGCTTGCCTTAGACACTATTAGAAATAGCCAAGTAAGCGGGCTGCCAATTAAAAACCATCGATCTGGTTTACCTTAGACACCAACTGATTTAATTAGTTTCGATTAGATCAACCTAACAGTTCGTGCTAGACCGCTTAGCCAAGAATCAAGTCTATTTGGTTCTTGTTAAAGATATGGACTTGACCAACTACAACTATTATAATTGATCTAGAGAATCTTTGACCTAATCTAAGACAATAATTGATTAGATTTAGTCAATTCTCTAATTAAGTCCATCTTTAATCTAACCTTAGGTCTAACCCAATTAATGGACCTAATTCCCACTAACCCATTAACCCAATGTGTTATAGTTTGTATCTTAGGTTCTTCAATTCACAATCATAGAACCTAATCAAACAACTTCTTAATTTTCAACTAAATTTTGGGCTGAGGGTTGGGGTTCAGCTTTTAGAAAATAATTTTTATGTTTGTAAAATATTTATATAATATGGTTCTACCAACCAAGTTGCATGTTTGATTTATAATCAAAATGCAAGTGAAATAAGCATGAAACTACTTTAGATCTAATCTAAACAGGTTTATGTAATTGAAACAATTTCAACTTTAAACTGTACAAATTTTTCAGACAAATATATGATGGTTCTTTGCATGAAAATTATTAACAAAGAGATTTTATTTTAAATTTAAATATCTTTTAAATCTAATAAATTATAAATTTAATCTATATTATATTTAACAAATTTATGATTAAAGATAGATCTATACGAACTAGGATAACCTTTGCATTGTAAGGGGTAAACCTTACAATAGGACAACCGACAGTTCGTGATTGATCTAAAAATTTTAATTTCAGATTTAACAATCAGATTATAAATTAGATCTAATCTAAGAAATAATCTAAATATGTATAAATAATTTGGTAATAAACAACCTAGGCTCTGATACCAATTGAAGGAACCAGATCTAGGGTTTCAGGGTTAGATCTTGAAACTTTTCAAGATTAGGCAGCGGAAGAATAAAATAAATCAAAATTTATCTTATAAAATTAGAGAATTTTTAGATGTAAGATCCTATTATATGATTATTATATGGTATTAAATTAAAAATTAAAATATAAAGAGCAAGAACTATATGTTGATTATATCAACATGTTTCTATACTATATCTAATGTATGTAAAACATAATAGATCAGATCTATTACCTTGCAAGTTAGACGTTCTAACTTTGCTGATCCGGATTTGAGGATGATGTTGTGAGCCACACATGCGTCCGGTCTCTAGGAGTCATTTACACGAGCCCACGAATCACGATCAAGTCCTGATTCAGGAAATCGGCATAGTATGCTAGTACTGCGCTGATCCTTCTTCGATGGTCGATCAGATGCCTCCTTCTTGATTTGGACTCTTCCAAAGATGAGAAGTAGGAGAAGGAGTTTTATATGAGACACTCTCAGAAAACTTACAGATGGAGGAAGGGAAGAGATGAACCCAGCAATTCTAGAAGAAGACCCTCTTCTTCTTCTCTTTGCTCTAACCCAGACACCTAGTTTTGTGTCTATTAGATCTCCACACCCCAAGACTCTTTTTCCTTGATTTTTGGACACTCTAAAGATCTCTCAATGCTCTATAATCCAAAAAACTTTCATAAAGAAATTTATTTTAAATAGAGAGATATGAAGAGTCCTTGTCTAGGTCAAATACCTAGTCAAGGATTATCCAAACAAGGCAAGACAAGGGGTGCCCAACTCTTGGGCATCCCCTCCTTTTTCTACTGTGGATAATCAGCAAAGGGTGCATATATGTGCCATAAAAGTCATAAAAATCTCAAAAAAAATCTGGATAAAATTAGTGCCATAAGGAAAGAGTTTTGGTTTCCTAAAATTCTATCTCATAGAATTTGAAATCCAAACTAATTCCTACTTTGACTTGGTCCACAACCACATTTCATGTAAGAGAGAAAGAGTGGAAAGCTTTGGGCATGCATGAAGGCCTAAGAGAGAAGGTTTTGTCGCACAAAATAAAAGAGAGTGGGCATGGGGGGCTAAGGTGGCGCAAGGTGGAATCCTAGTCTTACTAGGATTCAATCTGTGACTTGTTCAAATTTGATTTCTCAAACCAAATCAAACCAAAACCAAATCTATCCAATTAAAATAGGTCTTAACCCAATTAAGAACTTAATTTAATCAGATTAAATTATATTTAAATCTGATTTAATTTTTTAATTGAATTAGAAATTAGGTTGATCCAAGTCCTAATTAAACTAGGACTAGTTTTTTCTTGTACTTGGCTTATCTAATAAACTATTTGAACTTGATCCAATCAAGCCTAAACTAAATCTAATTAAATTATATTCAATTAGACTTAATTTTAATCTATTGACTTAATCAAATTAAGCCAATTAGTAATTAAATTGCTAATCGATCCTCCTGCAACATTTGCACTAGGTTAAATATTAATCGTATTGATCGTTTAATCCTAGAACGATTCTTAATCATTGATCAACCATCCGATCAGATCATGAACTCTAATGTGTATGACCTCATAGGTCTGAACCTAAGTCGGTAGCATAGAAATAAATTTTTATTCCAATCGAAGTGACCATCTAGCAATGGTACCCGACGATCGGATAGGTCGAATGTGTAGAACAACATCCTTAGAACTTATGCGGATATAATTTTCATATAATTCATCTCCTTGACCAAAATGCTCATAGGATACCTCAGAGTTCAACTATTAACTCTGATCAGGTTGTCCACATTGTATTTCAAAATATCAAATTCATCTGATAGATTATCCTGGCCAAAATTTTGCTAAATTAAAATATAGTGACTCATTCTTCTCCAACTCTTGGAGTGGTCAATCCCATCTTGATCACACTCTGACTTCGTAAGTACTTAGCTGTGCCCAGAAGCCTTCCATTATCGAATTAAAAATTTAGTTAGTCCAGTACCAAAGCACAGTGAGTTACTTGTAAGTCACTGAGGCGATCTCAGTTCTAAGAGATACTTATACCTATATCCCATCAGAGACATTTCGACAGTAGAATACTCTGGTGTTGATCACGTTCAATGATGATGTACTTTTACATCTCATCTGTATGCCATACCAGTGTCTCCACACTCTTTGGTTAAGAGGACAACCAATCCATATGACCTACAGTGACCTATGCTCAATAGAAGCTGTCGTCCTTATTAACAGCCTATCATTTGGTCGTGAACAGTTTTAAGGATTAATCGATAAATCCTCTATCGAACTTAAATAGTCCTAAGAACTTCATCATAACAACGGAGTTCATTAGAAGATGAAAACTTATGATGAAAATACTAAAAATATATTTTATTTATTAACAAATCAATTACAATACTTGGTTGCTCAATCGTCAACAGGCTGACGATTGGCATTTGAGACATATTTCCCAACATCTTGGTCGCTGGGGGTCGCACGGGTGTATGTGAGGTCTTGAGTGGGGGGAACCGACCTCTTTTGCTCTTCATGCCTTTCTTTTCTTTCCAGTTCTTCCTTTTTCTTTCTCTTTCCATTTCTTTTGTTATATTACCTATAGGATAATGTGATAGGCATTATTGCACCCGTTTAATGCAAGAGAACCAAATCAAGTCTCGAAGTCACAAAAGACTACTTGCAGGTGGCTTCAACCGCGTCCGAGGCTAGATGCATGGAACTTCTTCTTCTTCTTCTTCTTTTTAATTTTATGGATGCCATGATCTTCTAGTTTTCTCAAATAGATATCTCATTTAGACAGACTTTCTTATCCTTATTTCGATTTTTTCTCTGACCATGGGCTCAAGAACCTATTGACTTGCAAAAAAAGGATAGAATAATAGATGGGGTTTGAGAGTTTATTATCATAAAGATCATGAGTTCTATTTGGGGGCCTTGGAAAAAGAGGAAGCTAGAAATGACATTCCTGCTCTTTGTCATGTTCTCGAGCACCAAGCCTGGTCCTTTGATCTTCTGAATTGATGAGTGCTGTCACTTCATAGTATATGGGGGCTACCTCCATTAATGCCATGAGTTAACAACTTAGCACTTTAAGGGTGGCATAGTAAAGTGACACGACCTGATAAAACTATACAAAGAGATTTGACCTACTATGGATAAGAAATAAAATATTCAAAAAAAATTTGCTGAAGATTTATCATCAGTGTGCTATCCTTTCGGGGAAGAATTTTTATCTTCTCCCCAATCTCCATTGAAATGAGATGAAACGGATTCCAGCACATCTCTAGAGAGATGGTCAAGGTATAGAGTTGCTTTGTGCTCTCTCATTCATCATTTTTTCATAAAATTTTTGGGTAAGGCCACCCTCTTTCTAGCACCAATCTGTTGCTGCGAGGCTTAAAATGTCAGATGGAGAGATTGGATGAAGTCATGCTGGAATGATTGTAGTGATCCAATTTAAGTCTTCTTCAAAGAATCCTTTAAAATAAGTCAAGAAACTGGATGGAGATCCTCTGATTCTTGATCCTTCGATACTTAAGTTAGTTTGAGCCTCGAGAACAGGAGGTAGAAAAATGGAAGAATAGAGAGTAGGAGGGTTGGTGACTTTGTGGGAGCTAGAGTCCCAGCAGCAGAGTCTTCCTCTAGTTTGAGTTTGGGACTTGGGCATCAGAACCTACCTAGAAGATCCCTGACCCTCTATTTATAGAGGGGCTGATGAGGCCATTGAAAGAATTTGTTAGGCCGTTAGAGGTCAGCTGTAGAATTTGTTAGGCCATTGGAGGCCAGCTATAAGTGAGCTAGAGCATAGCTGTATATATTAGCTGGAAATAAGATTATACTTAGCTTTATGTGCTAATTGGGGATGAGTTGTAGCACAGTTGTATATGAGATTGTGGCTAATTATAGCTTAGTTATAGAGATCATTGTGGGCTTTAACAGGATAATTGTGGTCGTCAATATAATAGTTTATCTCGATAAAATATCGGGATGAAATCAAGTATCATATGAGACCCTAAATGTCTTGGATATATGTCATACTTTGCTTTAGGTCGGTATTTATATGAGCTAAAATGAGTCAAGTTGGTACTTATATAAACTAAGATGAGTCAGATAGTATATATATAAGTTGATCATAATACTTCACTAGAAATCAATCCAAGTAGCTCAGGTTGGTGTTTGTATGAGCTAAGATGAGTCAGATCAGCATTCAGCCTTCAATTCAGATCGGCATTTAGCTTCCAATTTAGATCGTCTTTATATGAACTCAGTTTTCAATTCAGATTGGCTTCCTTATGAGCTCAGCCTCTAGTTTAGGTCAGCTTTCTTATAAGCTCAGCCTCTTATTCAGGTCGGCTTTATATGAACTCAGTCTCTAATTTAGGTCGGCTTCCTTATGAACTCGCCTCCAATTTAGGTCAGCTTTATATGAACTGAGCCTCCAAGTTAAGTCAGCTTTATATGAACTTAACCTCCAATTCAAATTGATTTTATAGTTACCTCGGCCTTCTGGTCAGGTTAGATTTCTGGTGACCTCAAGTTGAGATCAATTTTGTGATGAGCTGAGTTGGGATATGAAGCGAAAATTTAGTGCAGGGGCAAAATGGTAATTTTAAAACTTTTTCAAAATTACTATTTTACAGCGGAATAATTAATTAATCTCATTAATTAATACTAATTAACCCTACACTAGGATCTAAATATGATACAACAGCATGCATTTAAATTTAAAATTCAAATTTGAATCAGTAAACGTTTTACAGTACTGTGTTCAAAACACATCACCTTTTTGCGGGTAGTCGATCACCGCAATCTGATCACCGTCGGGGGGCTCTGATCGTCATGTCACAGCCACACAAATATCTGGCCTCTGCAGATCATCCACACGAAGCTTCCGTCTGATCAGCTCCTCACGAATGCTAGTTCGTGATTTCACCCTTTTGATGGCAGATATTGATCGAACTCCTTCGATCGATGTGTGCCGACTTCTCGGATGCTCTGGATCGTCTGCACAATTGCTTGAGAGGCTGATGGATCTCTCCCTGAAATTTGGTGGACTCATGACACTCGTGGCACACCAATCTCACTTCCCGAACCCTAGGTAGAAACCCTAGGGTACACACCAAAAACCCTGTGCCCAATTTTCTCTCTTTTCTTTCTTTTTCTCTCGGAAGGTTTTGGACCTTCACCTTGCACAGAAGCTGTTGCCCAGCTATGCAACCCAAGAGGGGGGGGGGTGAATTGGATTTCTAAAAATTTAGGCTTAACTAATGACTTATGAAAAAAGTTCGTCAATAGCTAAATGAATGAGGAGAATAATCTTAATTCAAGACTAATTGCCAAAAGCAAGAATACAAGGAAATAATGAAGAGTTAAAGAGAAGCAATTATGCACACCACAAACAAAAGGATTTATAGTGGTTCGGTGCCAACCTTGCACCTACATCCACTCCCCAAGCTCCTACTTGGGAATTTCAATCCACTAATCTTGTATTCAACCCGAATACAAACGTCGGAAACTCTGACTCTAGCTCTCCCAAGCTAGTCCACTTATTTTCTGGGTACAAGCCAACCCAATACACTCTGATTCTAGGTTCGGATCAACCTTCTCTTATTTTGGAACCCCTCCAAAACAAAAACAATCACTCAAACTGAGTAAAATAATTTATAGCACAAATAAGTACAAAGAAAGCTCTTTTAATGAGCGAATATAACTTTAAATACACTTTACTTAAAAGAAGAAGCCCCCTTTTTGGATTTCCTCAAGGTGGATGGAGACTTGATTGAGCGCTTGAGGAGTTGGTAAGCTTGGATTGATGACTTCTTGAAAGCTTTAAATGAGCTCTTGATTAGGCCTGAAAAGTTGGCTTGAGAAACCCTTTTTCAAATTCTCTCTTTTGAATGCTCTTGAATGCTCTCTTGAATGCTCTTCTTAACTCTTTCAATCTCTTTTTGTTTTCCACCTTTTGAATCTTTTTATAGCTTTAAGAAATAGAGAAAAATATTCTAGACTGAAAAAGAGCCGTTAGACCACATTAAATGAGCATTAAAAGCACTTAAAACGGGTTAAAAACTAGCCATTGTGGAGAAATCCCGTCACAGGGGTCGACTCATGCCTGGGGGTCGACTCATGGGTCGACCTCTGTGGAAGAATACCAGAAAATAGGGTTCTGTAATTTTTGGCCTAAAAACTGCAGGGGTCGACTCATGTCTTGGGGGTCGACTCATGGGTCGACTCACAGGTTGTGCCAAGCCAAAAATTTTGCGTGCCAAACAGCTCATTGTGCCATGAGTTGACTCACGGGTCGACTCATGATTTTCAAACATGCATAACTTTCAAAATACAAGTCCAAAAATAATGAAATTTTCGCCAATAGATCACAAATCTTTTGTTCTACCATTTGATACTATCAAATCAGGGTTTTGGTAAAATTATGATTTTGCCCCTGAAGAGCAAAAAGGTCTTTTTCAAATAAAAATTATTAGTACCCCTTCAACTGCTTTGTAATCATCAAAATCAATCTAGGGAGCAACAATCTCCCCCTTTTTGATGATGACAAAACACTTGAACAAAAGCATCTATGTGAATCTTGAATTTTAAAAGGATGCATTATAAGTAGTTTGAAGATAAAATGAAGATTTATTACCAACTTATAAGTGCATTTGCTTGAGAAGAAGATTGATTCTTTTGGTATGTGATACAAGTGCTCATTTGCATAAATAGTTTGCCCATTTGCTTAAAGATTTGAAAATTTGCTTATTTGATTATGTGATTTTGGTATTAGAGTAGAAAATTTGTTTTTGTTATCAGAGCAAGTTGAAACTTGAAAATTTGCACATTCTCATTTGATTATTTAGTTTTAGTATCAGAGCAAAAATAATTAAGTGTACCAATGCATATCTAAGAATTAATTTGTAAAGTATATCAGAGCACGTCAAATTTTAAGATGTATCAGAGCAAGCCTAATTTTAAAGCATAGCATGTCTAAGAAGTAATTTTAAAGGTTGCTCATTTGCATTGTACTTAGCAATTTACTCATGTATTTTTAAGTCATTTAATAATTTTACTTTTGATATTGTTCTTTAATTTCTTCACAATTCATTCATTTTATTTTCAAGTCTTTTAATAATTTATAATTTTGCTTTTGATATGTTTCTTTTTCTTTAATTTCTCCCTCTTTTTGACATCATCAAACATTGTTAACTCTCCCTCTTTTTTTGAATACGTTTTCCTTTTAGTGTTTCTTCAAACTTCTAGTGCTAATCATTAATGTTTGCTCCCTCTGAATACAGCAATCATTAACCAAAATATGCCATAGATTACCATAGATATGAATTATCAACAAAGAGAAGATATATAACCAAGAGATGATAGACACCATTACAAAGAGTAGATATATAATTAAAAGATGATTAAAACCATAGTTGTTTCAATACATATTTCATAACATAAAAGTCAGCTAGCTAATGTCATTACATGGCCCAAAATACAGATCCTAGAAAGAACAAGAGACTAACACCTAGGATCTAGTAAAGCTCATGACTAGATGGATCGGAGTCATCAGAGATAGGGTGAGGAGATGATGGATCTCGATCAAGAGAACGTCTTCTACCTCGTCTGCCTCTGCCACGAGTGGAGGTGCTGGCATGAGCAGGTGAGCGAGATGAACTAGGAGGCTGAGAACGTTGAGAGGCCAAAGACTGGACTGAAAGAGTGAGTCTAATGGAATCAAGAACGTTCAGTGCTCTCGAAACAGACTGAAGCAGAGCAGTGAACTGAGTAGATGCATGCTCACTCGAGCCTCTGATCTCTCTCCTCAATAACTCATAACCACTCTCCAATGCACCTCTGAGCCTGCCCGCCTCTGCAGTAAGGTCTGTGACCTCAATAGTGCTCTCCTGTGGCTGAGGATGGGCCAAAGCTAAGACTTGCCCCTGCAAGTCAAGAACTCTCCCAGTCAGTTTCCAAATGCTGTCCTCGAGTTGCTGAATCCGAATAGACTGATCTGAGATCAACTAAAATATAGTGGAGATATGGGGAATCAAGGTCTGATCAGATGAATCTAATGAAGTGGACCCTGGTGCAAATGTAGAAGTGCTCCACTGTCGAGAAAGCAAGGAAGCCACATGCTGAGAAATCTGCTCGATCTGATCATCAGCCAATCTGAACTCTGAAGGAGGTGCTCTGCTGTCTGGCTGCTGAACTGGTGTGTACCTCCTGGTGAACTCTGAAGGGCCAGCCTCTGGGTCTGAAATAAACTGGACATCTGGAGATGCTGCCCTGAAGTCATGGAGAGGAGATGAGGGACCTTCTTCCTCAGCTCTATCTTCTACTCTGTCCTCAGCTCTCTCCTCAGAACCCTTGATCCAACCACCATCAGTTTTAGTAAATCTCATACGGTGCAGAGTATGTTGGTTGATGGTGTCTGCGTGAGAAAGCTTAGCAGATGCCTCCCCCTCAAAACTGACTCCAAACCTCCTGAAAACTAGTGTGAGAGCCATACCAAAAGGCAGATGTGCCTTGGATCTGTTCAGTGTCTCTCTCATGGCCTCAATCATTAAAGCAGGGAGGTTTAATGGGGTTTGAGTGATCACATGAAACATTATACAAATATCTCGCCTAGAAAGAAGGTCACGCCTACCACTCCTAGGGAAGAAAAACTTTGTCACTAATTGATGTAAGATCCTCATTTCAATTGACAAAATTTTGGCTTTCAATTTATTCAAACTTCCCGAGTAGGTTCCTCCTAGAATTACATTGATCCCCTCTTCCTTCACTGGGAGTTCCATGTAAGAATATCCCTCACAGGGCAAATGTAGTATCTCTCCCAAAATAATAGGATCCAGACAGATATCAACTCCCTTAACTGTAGAAGTTATTGTTCCATTGCCATAATGCAGATTTTGATAAAATTCTCTAACCAAGTCTACAAAAGTAACTTCCTTGAGAGAGCAGTAAAAACCCCAACCCTGGTTTTTTATCTTTGTCCCAAAGGAGAAACCTTCTTTTTCAAAGAATCTAAAATCCACATTCTTGCCGGTTTCAACCTTCCTATCAGATAGAGGGATTTTGCTAGGGCTAAGGGGAGACTGAGAGGGACCTTAAGCAGACACTGAAGCCGGAATGGGAGCAGTGGAGGACTGAGCAGCTTGCCTTTTCCTGCGGACGCTTTCTTTCAGCTCACGGACCAATTTTCTTCTTTGAGGGAGCTTCATCTTTGGAGCCATTCTCACCACAACAGCAGGCAGGGAGACTCGGAGAATCAAAATGGATGAGTAGAAGAAGGGTTACAAGAGGATGGAAAGGGAATTTGGCGGAGAGAAGAGACGGTTTTGAGAAGAACGGTGGAGGCTAGGGCACGCTCCAACCGCTTCAATCAAGGGAGAAAGATGTGAGAAGCTCCTTTCTCAAGAGGTGATTTGAGGTGGAGAGGAGAAGGGAGAATGCTTTAGGGCTAAATCCTTGGTTTTGGAGAGAATGAGGATGAGGACGATGAGTGTTGGAGGGAGGAAGATGAAGAAGAAGAATGAGTCGGCTCATGAATGGGCTTCAAGTTAAAAAGAAAAGAGCCCGTGGGAAGTTGGCAATAATTTCAAGTTTGCCAATGGATCGACCCTAGGGGGTCGACTCATGAATCATAAAAATTCAGAAAAAATATGAATAAATTCCGAAAAAATTTAGAATTTTGGGAGAAGGAAATTTACTCAATGACAGGTTGTGAGACTGATAAACTTGAGCTTTTAGGACCAAGAGAGATGATGAAAATTGATCTCAAATCGATTCTTTGGAAATGGAGAAACACTTAGGCATAAGGATCAAGAATTCCTAGATTTCTCCTAATTTCACAGAATCTATCCTCGCTAAGGGCCTTTGTAAAGATATCAGCTAATTAATTTTCAGTGCAAACATATTCAAGAGTTATATCTTTATTTTGAACATGTTCTCTTATAAAATGATGTCTTATTTCAATATGCTTAGACCTTGAATGTTGAATTGGATTTTTAGTTAGATTTATGGCACTTGTGTTGTCGCATCTTATGGGTGTTTCATTAAGTTTGATTTCAAAGTCTTCGAGTTATTGCTTAATCCACAAGATTTGAGCACAACAACTTCTGGCTGCAATGTATTCGGCCTCAGCCGTAGACAGTGCTACCGAATTTTGTTTCTTGCTAAACCAGGAGATTAGGTTAACTCCAAGAAATTGGCAAGTTCCACTTGTGCTTTTTCTATCTAATCTACATCTAGCAAAATCAGCATCTGAATATCCTATTAAGTCAATTAGTGAGTCCTTAGAGTACCATAATCCTAGAGTTTGAGTACCATTTAAATATCTAAGGATTTTTTTAACAGCATTCAAGTGAGATTCTTTAGGATTAGATTGAAATCTAGCACATAAGCACACACTAAACATGATATCAGGCCTACTTGCAGTTAAATATAATAGAGAGCCAATCATACCTCTATAGAATTTTAAGTCTACACATTTACCTTCATCATCCTTGTCAAGCTTACATGAAGGGCTCATGGGTGTGCCAATTGGTTTGGAGTTCTCCATTCCAAATCTTTTGAGTAGTTCCTTGATGTACTTGCTTTGGGTGATGGAGATTTTCTCTTTTGTTTGTTTGATTTGGAGTCCGAGGAAGAAGGTAAGTTCTCCCATCATGCTCATCTCGAACTCCCCCTGCATGAGCTTAGCAAAGTCTTGACAAAGAGATTCATTAGTAGACCCAAAAATTATGTCATCAACATAAATTTGTATTATTAATATATCATTTTGATTTCTTTTAATAAAGAGGGTTGTGTCTACATTACCTCTTGAAAAACTATTATTTAGTAGAAATTTGCTAGCCTATCATACCAAGCCCTAGGTGCTTGTTTTAATCCATATAAAGCTTTATTTAATTTAAAAACATGATTTGGAAAAGCATGATTTTCAAAACCTGGGGGTTGTTCTACATAGACTTCTTCAGTAATATATCCATTTAAAAATGCACTTTTGACATCCATTTAAAATAATTTGAATTTCATAAAGCAAGCATATGCAAGTAGAAGTCTAATGACTTCTAATCTAGCAACAGGTGCAAAGGTCTCATCAAAATCAATTCCTTCTTCTTGATTATATCCTTTAGCAATCAATCTTGCTTTATTTCTAATTACATTACCATGTTCATCTAATTTGTTCCTAAAGACCCATTTTGTGCCAATTATTGAATAATTTTTAGGTCTTGATATTAAAGTCCATACATTATTTCTTTCAAATTGATTAAGTTCCTCTTGCATTGCATTAATCTAATTATGATCATTTTCAGCTTCTTCAATAGTTTTTGGTTCAAGATGAGATACAAAAGCATAATGATTAAATACATCTCTAAGTGAAGAACGAGTTTTTACCCCATGCATAGGATCACCAATAATTAACTCTTTAGGGTGATTGTGAACATACCTCCATTCTTTGGGTAAGTCATTTGTACCTTGAGATTGTTCTTGAATTTCTTCACCTCTCTCATCCTGTTTGTCTTCTTGCTCCTCGTCCTCTTGAGTTGTTGAATCTTTCAGAGTGATCTCCTTCATTTCTTCTATTAGAGGATCTGCATCATCAACACCCTCATTCTTCTTTGAAGGAAGATCGCTAGATTCATCAAAAACAACATGAATGGACTCCTCTACTACTAAAGTTCTTTTGTTAAAAACTCTAAAAGCTTTACTAGTAGAGGAGTAACCAAGAAAGATTGCTTCATCTGATTTTGCATCAAATTTACCAAGTCTTTCTTTACCATTATTTAACACAAAACATCGGCAATCAAAAATATGAAAATATGCAATATTTGGTTTTCTTTCTTTCCAAAGTTCATAGGGGGTTTTCTTTAAAATTTGTCTAATCAAAGCACGATTTAAAATGTAACATGCTGTGTTAATTACTTCCGTCCAAAAATATCTTGGAAGGTTGCTTTCACAAAGCATGGTACGGGCCATTTCTTCTAAGGTTCTATTTTTTCTTTCAACTATCCCATTTTGTTGGGGTGTCCTAGGAGCAGAGAAGTTATGGCCAATTCCATTTTCATCACACAAGTTTTCAAAGTCTTGATTTTCAAATTCAGTTCCATGATCGCTTCGAATATTTTGAATTGAAAATCCTTTTTCATTAGTGACTTTTCGATAAAATTTAGTGAAAATATGAAAAGTTTCATCTTTGTGCGCTAAAAAAAAACTCAAGTAAAACGAGAGTAATCATCTATTATTACAAAACCATATCGTTTTCCTCCTAGACTAGTGGTTCTAGTTGGTCCAAATAAGTCCATATGCAAAAGCTCTAAAGGTCTAGAAGTTGAAACAATATTTTTGGATTTAAATGAAACTCTTGTTTGTTTACCTAATTGGCATGCATCACAAATTCTATCCTTTTCAAAATTCAATTTTGGCAAACCAAGAACTAATTCTTTCTTAATTAATTTTGAAAGAGAATGCATGCTAATGTGTGCAAGTCTGCGATGCCAAAGTCAACTTGTCTCATTAATTTTAGCATTCAAGGATACTAGGCATTGCATGTTTATTTTGGCTAAATCATTTAAATCTACCATATAAACATTGCCATGTCTATGTCCAATAAATTTAATGCCATCGTTAATAGGACTAGTTACAATGCAAACAGATGATTCAAAAATAACTTTATACCCTTTATCACAAAATTGACTAATACTTAGTAAATTATGCTTTAAACCATTAACTAGCAAAATATTTTTAATATATTTGGAGGGAGTGATACCAATGTTACCTATACCGATGATCTTTCCTTTGCCATTATCTCCAAAGGTGACCATCCCTCCATCCTTAGCATCAAGCGTGATGAATTGTGATTCATCACCAGTCATGTGTCTCGAGCATCCACTGTCAAGATACCATTTCCTGTTTCCTCCTTAGGATGCTAGACACACCTGCAAGCAAAAGTCAAGTTTTTGTTTTAGGTACCCAAGCTTTCTTGGATCCTTTTTAGTTAGTCATAATGGTTCCTTTTGGAACCCATATTTTCTTTATAGTTAAGTTTGCAAACTTGTTAGAGAAGCAAGTGTATGACTTATGTCCTACTCTACCACATTTGAAGCAAGTAATGTTAGAAGACTTGTTACTTAAAGAGTTTACATAGATATTTTTCAGATATTTTTATTTCTTCAAAGGGTTATAGCCAAGTCCAGCCTTATCATATATGGCTTTTTGATTATCAAGAATCATATTGAGTTTATTTGAACTCAAGGTGAACTTTTCTACTATTGGTTTCAGCTTGGCAATTTCATTCTTTAAGCTTTGATTTTCTTGAAGCAAGGTAGATTTTTCAATTGAAAAGTTTTCAGCTTGTTTCAATAAAGATTGATTTTTCAATTTTAGCTCTTTGTTCTTCATCCCTAGTTTCTTTAATTCATCAACTAAATCATAGAATGCTTCATGTAATTCTTCAAATGTAAAGTCACTAGGGGTTTCGGAAATTACCTCATTTTCGTGTGCCATAAGGCACAGGTTGGCTTGTTCGGTTGAGGTTTCCTCATCGGAGCTTGAGTCATCACTCGCACTCCATGTGGCCATCATGGCCTTCTTCTTGAACTTCTTGGGACCTTTCTTCAGTTGTGGACATTCGGATTTGAAGTGTCCCAGCTTCTTGCACTCGTAGCAGATAAGGGGTTGGTCTTTCTCTTTTTCTTTGCTTTGTTCCCCTTTTGTGAATGGCCTCTTCCTCATCTCCTGTTTCTTTTTTCTCAAAAATTTTTTGAATCTTCGGGTGATGAGAGCCATCTCTTCATCCTGTTCTTCATCTTCAGTGTCATCAGTTTCTTCATCTGGTGGAGCTGTGGATTTGAGGGCAATGGTTCTTTTCTTTTTGACTTCTTCCTCTTGATGTTGCTTCATGCTTAGCTCATGAGTCATCAAAGATCCAAGAAGCTCTTCTAGAGGTAGAGTGTTCAAGTCCTTGGCTTCTTGGATGGCAGTCACTTTGGCTTCCCAAGTTCTTGGTAAGGACCTGAGAATCTTTCTTACAAGCTCACTGTTAGTATATGACTTACCAAGACTCTTTAAACCATTAATAATATCAGTAAAGCGAGTAAACATTTCAGTAATGGACTCATCATGCTCCATTTTAAATAATTCATATTTATGCACAAGCATATTTATTTTAGACTCTTTTACTTGATTGGTTCCCTCATGGGTTACTTCTAACCTATCCCATATTTCTTTAGCAGATGAGCAAGTAGAAATGCGTTAAATTCGTTTGCATCAAGAGCACAATAAAGAACATTCATTGCTTTAGCATTTAATTGGGCCATCTTCTTATCAACCTCATCCCATTCTTTCTCGGGTTTGGTTGATTCCTCACCATCTATAATTTTAGTGGGTGTGTGAGGACCGTTCACTATGATACTCCACATATCATAGTCGAGTGCTTGTATGAATATTTTCATCCGAGCTTTCCAATATGTGTAATTAGACCCATTGAAAAGTGGAGGTCGGTTGGTGGATTGCCCCTCGGCTAGAGAAGTGCCGACATGGGTTGCCATAGATCTTTGGCTCTTTGATTATTTAGATCAAAGAAGAGCTAGAGCACCGGTCTCTGATACCACTTGTTGCCCAGCTATGCAACCCAAGAGGGGGGGGGTGAATTGGGTTTCTAAAAATTTAGGCTTAACTAATGACTTATGAAAAAAGTTCGTCAATAGCTAAATGAATGAGGAGAATAATCTTTATTCAAGACTAATTGCCAAAAGCAAGAATGCAAGAAAATAATGAAGAGTTAAAGAGAAGCAATTATGCACACCACAAATAAAAGGATTTATAGTGGTTCGGTGCCAACCTTGCACCTACATCCACTCACCAAGCTCCTACTTGGAAATTTCAATCCACTAATCTTGTATTCAACCCGAATACAAACGTCGGAAACTCTGACTCTAGCTATCCCAAGCTAGTCCACTTATTTCTCGGGTACAAGCCAACCCAATACACTCTGATTCTAGATTCGGATCAACCTTTCTTTATTTTGGAACCCCTCCAAAACAAAAACAATCACTCAAACTGAGTAAAATAATTTATAACACAAATAAGTACAAAGAAAGCTTCTTTAATGAGAGAATATAACTTTAAATACACTTTACTTAAAAGAAGAAGCCCCCTTTTTGGATTTCGTCAAGGTGGATGGAGACTTGATTGAGCGCTTGAGGAGTTGGTCAGCTTGGATTGATGGCTTTTTGAAAGCTTTAAATGAGCTCTTGATTAGGCCTGAAAAGTTGGCTTGAGAAACCCTTTTTCAAATTCTCTCTTTTGAATGCTCTTGAATGCTCTCTTGAATGCTCTTCTTAACTCTTTCAATCTCTTTTTGTTTTCCACCTTTTGAATTTTTTTATAGCTTTAAGAAATAGAAAAAAATATTCTAGGCTGAAAAAGAATCGTTAGACCACATTAAATGAGCATTAAAAGCACTTAAAACGGATTAAAAACTAGCCGTTGCGGAGAAATCCCGTCATAGGGGTCGACTCATGGGTCGACTCATGCCTGGGGGTCGACTCATGGGTCGACTCATGGGTTGACTCACAGGTTGTGCCAAGCCAAAAATTCTGTGTGCCAAACAGCTCATTGTGCCATGAGTTGACTCACGGGTCGACTCATGATTTTCAAACATGCATAACTTTCAAAATACAAGTCCAAAAATAATGAAATTTTTGCCAATAGATCACAAATCTTTTGTTCTATCATTTGATACTATCAAATCAGGGTTTTGGTAAAATTATGATTTTGCCCCTGAAGAGCAAAAAGGTCTTTTTCAAATGAAAATTATTAGTACCCCTTCAACTGCTTTGTAATCATCAAAATCAATCTAGGGAGCAACAGAAGCCTTCCTCACACCCCAAAGTTTCTCTCCTAAAATTTCTACGCACGTCCCACCTTTCTCCTCTTTTTAAAACAACGTCGAACGTGTCTTATCCGCGTGAGAGGATAAAGACAAGAGGTTACATATTTGAATTCAAATCAAATTTGAATTCAAACGAAAACCAACTTATCCCTATCCTTTTGGGCGTGAGAAGAGAAGGGGCGTGGCTCTTTGTGCATAAAAAATGTTTCATGAGAAACCTTTTCTCGTGTAGGTAATGTGGCGCACAAAATGGATAAGGATGAAAGGGCAAGTGATAAGTTATCCATTCAAATTCAAACATACTTTGAATTTGAATGGCTAACTAATTATTTTATCCATCCATATGGTGCACAAATGAGGGTGTGGGGAAGGGTTTTGTGTGAGAAAAATTTCACAAGAAGTTTCTTCTCGTGAATTCAAATGGGTGCAAGGAAGTTGGGTGTCGCAGAGAATTTAAAACAAGGTGGTTTGATTCAAATTGAGCCAACCTAGTTTAAAATAGGTTAAGCATAATTAGACCAGATTAAACCCAACATAATTAGGCTTAATTAGGCTCAATAAAATCCTAATCAAATCAGGAATTAACTAAACCTAATCCCTGATCAAATCAGGGACTAAACCACCTGAGCGATTAGGTCAACATTTAACCTAATCGGGTCAATCCAAACTGAATCCAATTCAATTGGACTTGATCCAAAAATAATTACTCAATCAAATTGAGTTAATTAGTGACTAAATCACTAATTAAACCTCTCATAAATATTGAGTCCAAATCTGATGGACAATCAGGCATCAGAGACCATCGATATGAAACCCTGATCAAAGAGTTCAAATTTCAAATTCAAAATTTGAAATTCAAAATTTTGACCTCGGTACCCAAAATATGTGGAACTCATGATTAGAGAATCCTAATTCTCAATCATAGAGTCCCAGATAGATAAGACTCATAATCAACCATCAGATCAGAAAGGAACCTCTAATGTGTGTGACCCCGCAGGTTCGAACCTAAACCGGTAGCACAGGAATCAATTCCTGTACTAATCGAAGTGACCATCTAGCAATGGTACCCGACGACCGGATAGGTCAAATAATCACAATCGCAACATTCAGAACCTACGTGAATATGGTTACCGTATAATTTATCCCTTTTGACCCCTGTGTTTAGGACGACTCAGGATTAAACTGTCAACCCTGATGATATCATCCGAATCGTGCTCAACTCAATTAGTCCTGTGACTCCTCACTAAGACTACCCTGGTCAAGGTTTTGCTAAATTGAAACACGACTGTATATAGCTCCTAAACTGGAGTGGTCAATCCCATCTTGACACACGCACCGACAAGTCAAGTACTTGACTACACCCAACAACCTTCCGTCACTGAATTAAAAATTCAGGTAGTCCAGTGCCTAAGTGCAGTGAGTTGCTTGCAAGTCACCGTGGCGGTCTCAGGTCGGAGGGACATTTATACCCATATCCCATCGGAGCAAATCTTGACAGCAGAAATAGCTCCGGAGTTGGTCACGTTCAGTGCAGATGTACCATTACATCTCACCTGTATGCCATACCAGTATCTCCACACTCTTTGGTTATGAGGACAACCAACCCATATGGCACACAACGACCTATGCTCGATAAATATTGTCATCCTTGGTAATAACGTATCATTTGGTCGCGAACATGTTTAAGGACTAAGCGACAAATCCTCCTTTGTCGAGTCTAAATAGTCCTAAGGACTTTACCACAACACAGGAGTTCATTAGAAGATGAAACATTTGTGATGAAAAAATATCAAAATAATTTTTATTTATTTATAATTCATGTACTAATACAAAAAGGAGCACAACCGTCAACAGGCTGATGATTGGCTTTGGGATACTATTCCCAACAGGATAACCCCTATAACAGCCATACAACCTCCACTAGCAACCTTTTCAACTACCACTACCACTACCCCCAATCCCCATCCTCCTCTCCTCCTCTTCCTTCATATTTTTTTCCCTTTTCCTCACTTTCTTGTTTCTCTCTCTCCCTTCTCCTCTTCTCCCTCTCTTTCTAGATCCTGAGACCATGACCCCCTTTGCTGTCCCTTTTCATCATCTTCCACTCACTCACTCACTCTCCTCTCCTCAAACTGTACTTATACTTTTAGAAAGGAAATGCACTTTTTGAGGTGCAATAGAAAAAAGATGCATTGTCACTAAAGATTGAGAACCTTGAAAACTCTTTTGATATTCTTATATTGACTTGGAAAAGAACAACCTCATACTAATGAAAAGCTCGGGACAAGTTGGCTTCTCTCTCCACCATTTGCTTTTTTGCCTTGCAAAATATTAAGCAATTGATCATCATATCATCTATAGTAAACTTCATGGAATGCTCTTGTTGGGAACCATTGACATAGATTCTCAACAATTAGTCTAACCTTATATGTTCTGAAGCAAATATAAAGTTTAGATGCTCATGAACTATCTCTTTAGTAACAAAGAGGATAAAAAAGATACAAAAATTTACCTATTTTTGAGTTCAGAAAATACAATATTATTTTTATTCTCATTGAGATGTGGAATATAGAAATTAAGAAGATGGAGCTTAAATGAATAAATTGGAATTGATGCTTTCCCATCAATGATTGTTAGAGGGGTCATCTCTAGATTTGCGATGATATCTTGCTTGTTAAAAAATAATAAATTATTAAATAAAATGATCATTTTTATAGCCAAATCTAATATATAAAATTAAGAAAAAATTACAGGAACACCCTCTCAACTTTAGTCTAATTTTTTTTATATCTCCTCAACTTTAAAACATGTCAAACTAGTTCTTCAAATTTTTAAAATATTTCAATGTAGTCCCATCATTTACTTACCAACTAATGGTGTTAGTTTTCTATTTTAACAAATAAAAATACCCTTACTCATATTGGATGGGTCATCAGAAAGAAAGACATGGAGATAGAGATGGAGGGAGTTGTCATCAAGGGAGAGGATGGCTCACGAAGATTGGTGTGGAAGAGGAGGACGGCATCAAATACCCCATAGGCAGGATTGGAGTAGGTGGAAGCGAAGGAGGAGAAGGGGTTAGGAGGAAGAGGATGAGAAAAGAGGGAAAGCACTCATGGGTAGGCTTAGAGGAGGAAGATGATGAGGAGAAGTGGATAAGAAGAAAGGAGAGAAGGGAGAAAGAAAGGTTGTCGGCAAAAAAGGATGGGGGTGGAGGAGGAGATGGGAAGGAGAGATGGGTGGGCTTGGAGGAGGAAGAGCAGTGGGAGAGGAAGGGGAGGAGGGGGAAGGAGGTTCATTAGTGAGGTGGGTGGAGGAGGAGGGAGTCACCAAGGAAGAAGAGGGCTCACAAATGGGCTTGGAGGAAGAGGAAAAAAAAGGCGGAGAAGTTGATGAAGAGAAAGAGAAGGGGAAAGGAGGGGTCATGGGTGAGCTTGGAGGAAGAGGAGAATGAGAAAAAAATAGATGAGGAGGAAGGAAAGGAGGAGAAGGAGAAATTGCCGAAGAAGGGGCAGAGGTGGTGGGAGCCATCGTGGAGAGGGACATAGGCGACTTGGAGGAGAAGCAAAAGTGGGAGAGAAAAAAGGAGAAAAGGGGAAGAGGATTTAGAGGAAGAGAACAATGAGGAGAAGAAGGAGATGAGGAGGAAGAGGAGGATGGAGAAGAAGGAAGGAGAGATGTTGGTACCAGAGATAAAGAAGGAGAGCAATTGAAGAGGAAGGAGGAAGAAGATGGGAGAAAGGATAGTTTGATCATTTTATAAAATAATGATATTATTTCATGAATAGAGATGGCTGGTAGGATCATATTGAAATATTTTAAAAATTTAAAGAATTAGTTTGATACATTGTAAATTTGAGGGGGTGTAAGTGAAATTGGGATAAAGTAGAAAGAGTGTTGCTATAATTTTTTCTAAAATCAATGCACAAGAATACTTGTTAACTTACCTATAAAAATATTTGAGAAATCATGGCACAAGTTGGATATAATCTGAGCAATTTCAATTTGCATAAAAGGAAGGATAAAAAATTAGATAATTTAGATATTTATCTAATCAGAACTTGAGATTTTTTTTCATTTTATAGAGCTAGCAAAATCTTGCCAAAAGGGTAGGCACCAGTGGGGGGGGAGAGTGAGTGGGGATGGAGGAAAGGGACAGCAAAGGCGGTCATAGGCCCAAGCTTTGGAAAGAGAAGAAGAAGAGGAGAAGGGAGAGGGAGGAGAAGGAAAGAAAGGGAGGAAAAAGAAGATGAAGATAGAGGAGGAGAGGAGCATGGGGGTAGTGGCAATGGCCGAGGGGTCACCAGCTAGGGTTCTATGGCTATCTTAGAGAGAAGGATTAGGCAAGGGGATGGGATTAGGATTAGGATTTAGGTATTCTGGTTATTAGATTTTTTTTGGATCCACATTAGATTTCATTTCGCTTTAGAATAACCAACAAATTCACATCAGTCATCTAACTCAAAATGACTTATGATATAGGCATTGGTGGCAAGCTTTGCCCCAAATTGGGAGGTTGGAGGAGGCATTGTAACAAATTAAAAAATATATGGTTGACATTACTATAATTGGAGATATAGAAGAGTATTTCTAAATTGAGATAAAATGCGGGATACCATTTACCTTTTATCCTAGAAACTTTGGACCAAAAGATGATCATGTTAAATGCTTGTTTGACAGATGAATATCTTCACCCTTTGGAAAAGGGTGAAATTGTCATCTTCTTTTTCTTTTAGAGGTTGCTATAGGTGATTGATTGGCAGATCTATTGACTTTTCTAACACAATTCTTATAGTAAGCATCTTTGGAGTATCTTGAATGCTTGTGTATTGCATGCAAGATGCATTCAAGCACTAATGTTGGTTTTTGGAGTTACTAAAGGATCTTGTGCTTATTAGATGAGTTGCTAAAAATACTTGCACATAGACTGTGATTTTTGTTTGCTTTAACCAAGGATAGGCTCCATCAATTGTCATGGTTTCATGAACAAAATTTTAAGATATAAATGTTGATACTCTATAGGTGATTTAGTACGGTAACCTGGAGAGAATTTGTATGAGTTTCTAGTTATTGTAGAAGCATACCAGATTTTTCATATGACTTATCTTGGTGAGACAATTTTCTGGAGAGGGTCACTTAGTGAAAGAATTTAAAAAGAAACTGATCTAAGAAGGAGAGTTGGTAATGAAATTAAATCATAGTATGCAAAAGTGTGATATTCTCTATTAATTGTATGCTTCTAGCATGGGTACTCCCTTACAGTTTAGCCAAATAAAAAAATTCTATTTCCTTTTTTCTCCTAATAAAATGAGAATGTAACATATCTATGGTATAGATACAACCAGTAGCATCAGAGTACAAGTTACGATATTGAATAGAAACAAATGAGAAGGTTTTTCAAAAGACAAAGCACATGTGATATGATACATAGAAGGCTAACCAATCTACTACACTATTAGCTGCTCTATAGACATATGCAGCTTCAAATTGAGGCAATCCTCTAGAGGTCCAATAAGAATGGATGAATGTTATTGCCATTGGCTATTGAATTGGATATCCAATTAATCACAATTTTAGAATACCCCTCCTAGTACAAGCTTGCTTGGCTTAAGGACCATGGTTGCATAGATTAGACCTTCTCAAGCTCCTCTTCCTTCCGCCAATAGGACTACAACATCATAGAGTGGATAATCTATGTAGCCAAAAGAAGAGAACTAGGATTGTGAGCAACAAATCTAGACCACCATTGGCTCTACCTATTAGATGTGTGCCTTAGAAATCAATTATTGATTGACACATTATATAATTCCAGGGCTTATTCTTGTACTTATAAAACTTTATTATTAATAAAAAGATATTTTTATTTTCAATCATGTTTATGTGTCCATGATTTATTCTAAAAATTAATAAAAATAATATTTTATATTTTTAAGATGTTGAGAATTTGAGATATACATTATTAGTGGTTAGTTTCTAAATACTTTCGATCGTAGGATCGTTATGGAGGATAGTGATCAATCCATTTAAGATCGATGTATAGATCATCTCTCTTTCAGATATATGAGTCTCAAGTCTGTGGTATAGAAATACTGAGGTAAGAGTGCAGATGGTTGTTAGAGAATAACTTGCACTGAACGTGACCAACATGAAAAATCACTTGGATGTCTACTCACTCATCAGTAGTCTTCTCGATGCTGTAGTGGTGTGAGTGATCCTTTGACTTATGGTGTGTTGGCTATTCGTAGTGAGACTATTGGATTTGACTATACGTTCCCTTGATCCTTAACTATTTAGATCCTTGCTGTGTATGTTGGCTACAGTAGGTTCAGGTTCGCTATTAGAATAGGATGTACCTAGATAAAATCTATTGATCTTGGTAAAAAAGGAGTAGTCCTATGCGATTAGCAAGATTGAGTTCAGGAGGTCTTCGACTAAAGCAAGTATGAATATTGAAAAAAATTTTCATAAGATTCATAGATGAACTTGAGTTGAGTCAATCTAGCATATGACTGACGATAGGGTTTGATGAGTTTTTTATGACCTCCGTCAAATCAAAACTTATGATAGAAGGATTGAATCACATGGTAACTGCACCTAGGGGTTCAAATTTTTTTGTTCTACTAGGTTACCACTACATGCTACTAAATATCACTGGTGGATTGTGAGAACTCACTAAGATTATTTTTGGATCAACAATCCTTGTTGGATTGAGCTGGATCTATTTTGATCCATCGAAAGGAGTTTCGATGATACTGTGATAGAGATCACGGTATGTCTCACTATCAGATAGAATAAAATCTGAGAGGTCACACATAAAAAAAGTTTGACCCGATCAATAACTTGGATCAAATTTGAATTATCAATTTGATTGATGGTTTGAATTTGAAAACTGGTAACTTGTAAGTGTTATAGATTTAGTAACTGCTAATTGTTAGCATATGGACTTAATTGTAAATGTTGTAATTTAATTGAGGTTAATTAAATTATGAATTAAATTTTAATTAATTTAAATCAAATTTAATTTAATTGAGCTTGATTTAATTTGTGCTAATTAGGTTCAATTATCCAAATCAGATTTGGATTTCAATCTTGATTGGATCAGGTTTGATAGCCTTTCGAATTTGATTCGATTTAAGCTCAATTTGAACTCGATTTGAATTCAATTTGAACTAAATTGACCCTGACCCTTTGAGCCTTGGTTCTCTGGGCTTCTCTCTCTAATTGGCTAACCAAAAAGAGGAGGGGTGGTGATTTGTCTCGTTGCTTCTCTTGGCATGCACGAGAAATAAGAGGAGGTGCAAACTTGCACCTCCCCTTGTTTGTTGGGACTCTTCTTGATAAGGAATGATTTGAATTTGATTCAAATTAGATCTTATCAGATGTTGATGTGGAAAGGAAGGAAATTTTGTGTGACAAAAATTATAAAAGGGGTTAGTTTAGCATGAGAAAAAACATACCGGTTGTGTGTGCTAATTGTTTCTCATCCCACTTCTTCTTCATACCCCCTTTCCTCCCCGTTCCATCTTCCACGTCCCACTCCTTCTAGATCAGATCTAGAGAGAGGGCTTAGAGAGAGAGAGAAAAATCAAGAATTTTTTTTTTGATTTTTCTTGGAGGTTAGGATCAATCCCCAAAATCCTATACAGGGCTGCTTCAAGTAATATAAAGAAAAGGATCCTGATCCAAGCTGAAGAATGAAGCCTGCAAGGGAGCTAGCACTCCTAAAATTTCGAAGTTTTAATCAAAATATCTCTATGTAGATGCTAGTAGAGGTCGGGTGCTTATGCGGGTCTGACAGCAACCCTAGACATTAGCAGGATCCGATCTAAGGAAGGAGGAGAAAAAAGCGATTAGGTATAATTTTTTTCTTCCTATTTTGATTTGAGATTTGATTTATAAATTTATTTATGTATGTTAGATGATCCTAGGATTGATTAAGATTTAAATCTATATGTTTAGATCAGATTAAAAATTTTAAAATCTGCTTCCACTGTGGTTACTGTAACTGCATCGATCTATATATGTGAATCAACCTATTTTCTAACAATGATATTAGAGGCATATCGTTCTAGCATATTTTAAAAAAATTTTAGATCTAAAATTATATTCATATGATCTAATTTATAGTTCATATATCTGATATGTGAAAGAAAATTTGATCTAAATTTAATAGATTACATATTAGATATGTTAGATTAAATTTCTATTAGCCTAGTACTTGGATTAGGTGCATCACTATGGCTGTCTGGTTATAAGAAGAAGTAGGGGTTAAAGCCCCTCACTTGCCCAATTGATGAATTTTCTTATGATGTGTAGGGGTGCCACTTGTGATGATCTCCCATGAAGAAGAACCATGAACGAAAGATCCTAAATGTATGTGATATAAGTTTTAGATCTAGTTTTTGTTTACATGTATATTAGATATGTATTTTTAATTTATTTTAGATCATAAAATTATATATGTGACATATAGTTTTTGACACATGATTTAAAATTTAATTTCTATAAAATTCTAGATCTAAAATCCTAGGATCAAATTTGCATAAATCCTAAAATTATGATCGGCTTGCCTGTCGAGTCAACTCGGATTTAGTTTGAGTCGACTCGAGTCCTTGGCCAGTCGACTCATCCTTGTTGGAGTTGATTCGAAATCCTAGTAAGTCAACTTATTTGCATATGAGTCGACCCAATCCTGCAGGCATAGGCTTACAATTTCTGTTCGTCACAGATGAGTCGATCTGAGTTTCAGGGTGAGTTGACTCGAGTTTGTTGACGGTAAAATTGCATGTGATGTAATCTGAATTAGTTTAAATTAGAAATTGATTTGACATTTAAGCTAAATCCATGTTCATAATGCACTAAATTAAGAATTAAGATTTGAAATTAAAAGATCTAAAATTATGAATTTAAGATCCAAATTTCAATTGCATAAAATATGGGGTTAAGGACATGGGTAGCTCAATTAGGTCTAGTTTGAGCAGTTGATCAAATCAAATCAAATATTAATTAGGATTAGGTCAAATATGCTCATGACCAACCTAATTAGCTGTAGTTTGGTTGGATCGATTAACAGCCACCTGTTATCGATCAACTTAAGATCTAATTTAGTTCAGTGGTTCAAGTCCAGATCAATAGGCTAACATGATCGATTCTAATCAACCAATTTGGTATCTAAGGTAAGCACATAGATGATGATTATTTAATTGACTTCATTGTCTAACCTGGCCAATCCATTGGCATCTAAACAAAGCAACAGGGGGACCCCCACACATCTTAACTTACTTGATTATTTTGGAAGGTTATATTTTGTATTAGATTACTTGTTGACTCGAGCTAGCCTATGCCACTAGGTTAGTCATAACCATTATGACTAATTAAGGATGAGACCTGAACCTAAATCTCCTCAATCAATTTTTAAATCCTGTGGTCTTCCATTATTGTAAAGATGTAGGTGCCTTCCTCACATTGATCATTCTCGGTTGGTCATAGTGGTTTGATTGTATCAAGAAGGTACAATCACTCTATGGTATTGGATACTCTGGGGTAGAATGAGATTGGGTCTAATAACTATTAGATGAGGGACCCAATGATAGCTTTGCGTCTGCTAGTGTACGGTGGGTCTGACTTAACTAAAAAATATGCTAATAACTATTAGGTGAGGCCACAGGACTTAAAGTTTGAACCGACTACATCTTGCTTAGTAAAGCAATGGATAAGGTGTTGTCCACTCATTGGTTCATACATCACCAATAACTATTAGGTGAGGTGCATATGAATCAGTGGGAGTGCAGTACCCACTAGAAACTGATCATGTATAAATTTCTGTTTCTCCACCCAAAGAGTGTGGAAGATTTGTAGAAATAGTGGGAACCTTATTTGTTTATTAAAGTCTCTATCACAAATATTTACAAGTATAAACATCTTATTGAAAATTATTTCTCTCGGTAGTTAATTAAACATGTCGAGTTCAAACCCTCTCGTCTGAATCCTTGACACCAATAGGTTGATCGGATAAACTACAAAGACTGACTTCAAAACTTGAGAATCATTTTTAGGTTTGAGATATTGACCCATGCCCTAGACCAGGAGATGCTTGTGTTGCCGGCTCGTCCATCCCCTGATCAACAAGCTATATTTGACAAGTGGATGGACGAAGACAATAGGGCTAGGTGCTATATTCTTGCATCTATGTCTAATGATCTTCAGCATTAGCATGAAGACATGAGAGCTGTCAGATAGATTTTGACTCATCTACAGGAGTTGTATGGTGAGCAGAGTCACACGACTCATTTTAAGATCTTCCGCAGCTTTTCAGAGTGAAAATACATGATGGGCAATTTATGCATGATCATTGTCTGATAATGATCAAAGACATTGAAGAGCTTTAGAAGCTCGAAATGAATATGGACAAAGAACTACATGTGGATTTGATCATGCAGTCTGTTTCTGATTCGTATCGGTAGTTCGTCATGAACTACTATATGAATAAGATTGATAGCACATTGTCTGAGTTATTGAATATATTGATGATAGCTGAGGGTACTTTGAAAAGTTTAAGAAGAACGGTTCTTACTGTGGAGCAGGCTTCTTCCAAGAGAAAGTATTGGAAAGAAGAAGAACAAAAAGCCTGCAAAGAAGCAAAAGATCAAAAGTGGGAACAAGAAGAAGCTCTAAAGAAAGCCAATAACAAAGAAAAGTATTTTTACTGTAATGTCGAAGGTCATGGAGAAGAAATTATCTTGCACACCTGACGATAGTGAAGAATAAGAAGAAGAACGCACCTTCTGAAGGTGCGTCCGAATTGCTCATTATTGAAACTAATCTAACATTTTCTTCTTTTTCTAGTTAAATTTTAGATTCTGATTTGAGTGCTCACTTGTATACTTCAATACAGGATCTAGAGAAAGTTAGAAGATTGAGAGAAGGCAAGATCACTCTCCAAGTTGGTAATGAGGCAAAAGTTGCTGCTGTAGTCGTCGAGATGTACTCTTTGAAGCTACTGTTAGGATTTAATTTGGTTCTGAAAAATTATTATTTTTCATCTATAGCCAGTAAGAATTTGATTACTATTTCTATGTTGGCACAGGATAATTATAATTTTTATTTTAATAAAGATTTATGTTAATTTATTTTAAAAATAAAATTATTGCATGTGCCTATTTGATAGACGATCTTTATCATTTTTATGTGGATGCGAGTGTAACATTAACAAGCAAATTGTGAGTCCCATAAGGTCTAAGAGACCTAGAGATAGGGTTAGTCAAAAGTATTGATGGCACCTTAGACTAGGCTAGATTGGAGAGGATAGACTTAACAAATTAGAGAAAGATGGTCTTATCAAGCTATTGACTTTCAAATCTTATCCAGTTTGTGAGGCTTATTTTCAAATAAAGATGGCTAAGCTACCCTTTGTAGGACAAGAGGAAAGAGCCACTGATATATTAGCATTGGTGCACACTAACGTATGCGGTCCATTCGATGTACAGGATAAGGATGGCTATATCTACTTTATAACCTTTACTGATAATTACTTATGGAATGGGTTTGTGTATTTAATGCATCATAAGTTTGAGATTTTTGAAAAATTCAAAGAGTTCAGACATGAAGTAGAGAAATAAACTAGTAAACCTATAAAGGTTCTTCGATCAGATCAAGGAGGCGAATACCTTAGTGAAGAATTCCAGACCTATCTTAAGAACAATGGTATAGTCTCATAGTGGACACATCCATGGATGCCTTAGCTCATTGGGGTATCTGAAAGGAGAAATCGGATCCTATTGGATATGGTCCAGTCCATGATGAGCTTCACAGATCTTTTAATTTTTTTGTGAGGACATACATTACTTTCTTCTATTCACCTTCTAAATAAGATTCTCTCTAAATCAGTTCCTACCATACTATACAAGTTATGGTATTGTAAGAAGTCGAGTCTTGGTTATCTCAAGATTTGAGGATGTCTGGCCCATGTCAACGACAGTAGGTAAACAAGTTAGAGGTTAGATCACTTAGGACTCATTTTATAGGGTATCTTAAGGAACCATGGGATATTATTTTTATCTTTCAGAGGATCACAATGTGATTATGAGCTATCATATCATCTTCTTGAAAAAAGAGTTTATCCAAGATGAAGGCAACGAGAGAAAGATTGAGCTTGAAGCAAAGATTTTTGAAGATCATCGAGTCCATAAACCTGAACCCATTAGTGAGCTAGTTGATGTGGTACCTCCTCCACCTCATAGATCAAGTAGGATCTCCCATCCTCCTAAAAGGTACTCAAGTATTTTTACAGAGAACTTAGAGGAAGCATTCTTTGTGGGAGATAGGGATATTAGGATGTTAGATGTATGTCCTAGAAGCCAATTGTTGACTGACACAGTTTTATTCTATGATATAAATTTATCCTTTAACTATTGATTTAATTAATAAAGGATCAGTTTTCTTTTTTCATTCAAGTATTATGTATCCTTAAATCATCTTTGGAATTGATACTACGACACATATTCTCAAATATTGAGAATTAGAGGCATGTATGATCGATTCTTAAATTACTCTCGATCATAGGATAGTCATGAGGATGGTAGTCAATCTAAATAGATTGGTGTATGGTTTGCTTCTTTCAGAGTAGATGAGTCTCTAGTCTATAGTGTAGAGATATTGAGTGGTAAGTACAGATAGTTGTTAGAGAACAACTAGTACTGAACATGACCATATGAGAGATCATATAGATTTCTATGCAATCATCAGTGATCATCTCAATGCTGTAGTTATATGACTGATCCCTTGACCTACAGTGTCATAATTGCTTACAGTAAGACTGTTGTAGTTTGACTATATATAAGTATTGATTCGATTACGAGTCTTTGTATTGGATGTTGGCTTCAGTTGGTTAAGCTGTAGGATTAAGCTATGCATCTAGATAGAATCTATCGACTTTGATAGAGAAGAGTAGTCGTATGAGATTTGAGAAGCTGAGTCCATAAGTCTATATCCATAGCAGTGTGATTAATGAAAAAGAGTTTCCATTTAGCATCCCTATTGAATTTGAGCTAATCGGATCTATTATATGACTGATGATAAGATTTGACGATTTATCCATAACCTGTCATCTAGTTGGAACTCATGATAGAAGGACTGTATCATACATTAACTATATCTAGAAGTTCTATTTCAGTTCTACTGGGTTGCCATTACATATTGCTAGATATCACTAATAGATTGTGAGAGCTCAATAGGATCATTTTGGATCAATGATCTTTGTCAAGTTAGAGTAAAACTATTTTGACCCACTAAAAGGGATTTCAGTGATATCTATAATAAAGATCATGGTATATCTCACTATCAGATAGAATTAAACCTATGGGGTCACAAATTAAAGGGAGAAGACCTGGATTGGTTAAAATTGAGCTTATGAAACACCAATTATATATATTTAGAGAAATTCTATTGGGTTCATGTTAACCTTGCTAGCATCTGAGAGAATTCAATTCTTCTTGTAGTTGGTTTGCTTATATGATAAGCATTAGCCAATTTCTACACTTGATTTGAACCTAATTGAATTTGATTCAATGGGCTCCAAAGATTGGATGCTTAATTTATGGCTTGAATTAAATCAAGAAAGAATTTCTTGATTAAAAATTTATCTTATTTTGATTAAGAACCCTTGAAGTAAATTTATGAAACTATATGAGATGATTTGAGAGTTTTTAATTGGATCCCATATGATGGGATGCCTAGCATTGTGTGTGAGCATGGGTCAATAATGGGTGGCACCCCTTTTTCATAGTCCAAGTATTTTATGGCTAGGACTTCTAATATGATTAGGAGGAGAGATCCTAATTTGATTAGGACATCCTTATGCTATTTATTTAAAGGACTCTAGCTCTACATCTCTTGATATGACACCTTTCCTCATCCCTTGCCACCACCCTTATTATGCCCAATGCCTTCCCTCCTCTTTCTCTCTCTAGTCCATGCCTTTTCACTCTCTAGGCATCCCTTATTGGATCTAGAAGAGAGGTGGGTGGCATCTTCTTCCTTGGTGTCAAAAGTTGGCGCCAACGTTGTTGGGTTCATTTTTTTCATCTCAAGTTATTGAGAGTTTGTTACAACTACTTCTTAGTTGTTGTCTTCTTGATTAGTTGAGAAATCAAAAAAGATTCTTGGCTTCTTCAAGGATCAAGAAAGAAAGATAAAAAAGGATTCAAGATTGATCCCTATCCAGGCTTGATTCAAGCCTATTTAGGTTTTGAGTTCAAGTGAGTTGTATTAAGAAAAGCCTATTCAAATCGATCTTATGGATATCCATAGAGGCAGAATGCTGGTGTTGCTGATTCAGAATCTGCTCAACTTCAGATCCAGAAATTGAATTGGATTCAGCCCCTATTATAGGCTTGAAGCAAAGGAAAAGTGATTCAGGTATGTAAATTGATCACAGATTTTTTTTATTTATCTTAAAATCAGTTTATGTTAATTTCAGTATATGAACTAAATCTATAGATACTTTTATATGATGAATGTATGTCTAGATTAAAATTATTTTAATCTAATTTTTTACTATATTTTAGATTTAAAAAATTTTTGAAATCCACATGCACTAGCACTTGTAGAAAATCCAATAGTGGTATTAGAGCTACATATTTATCTGTATGAAAGTAGCACAAAAGTTTTGAAAATTATTTTTAAAATTTTGATTTTGGTTCATACATGCGATGTATATATTTATGTTTAGATTTGAAAAGTATTTTAGTTCTGACTTTTATTCATATATGTGACATATAAAAGCATGCATAGGTTAGAAATTAAATTTTTGCGATCTAAATTTTTCATGTATGCGATATATGATGTCATATTTAGATCTGAAATTAATTTTTAAAAAATCTAAAATTTTTTATATATATGATATATGATTGCATGCATATTCTGAAAATATTTTGAGAACCAAAAACTTATTTTTTATGTGCAATGAATTTAGATATGAAAATTATTTTTATGATCTAAAATTAGTGAGTTCATGAATCATTGGGCATGGATAGTTTTGCATTAGGATTGCATCTTAGATTATGATTAAATCATATTGGATCGAAATCGATGTAGCTATTGATCAAATCGAGTCAAGTGTTAATTTGGATTAGATCAATTAAGCTTATGATTCTACAACCATTATAGATTGAGTCGATTAAACTCCATATGTAGAATCGAGTCAACCTAAGGATCTAATTCAACTTTATAGCTTGAACCCGATTCACCTAAGTTGACTAATTGAAACCAATAAGCCATTCAATGTCTAAGATAAGTCTCGATTGATAGTTTTTAATTGGGAGGCTACTCACCTAGATAATTTTGCCTATGATGAATTAATGGCGTACCCTCCCATCAATCTTACTTGTCTGGCCAATTGGTTGATTGGATTCATTGTTGCTTAGGAGCTTTGGTTTAGCCTATGCCAGCTAGATCAGTCATGTGATAACTGATAAGATGAGATCTAACTTAAATCTCTCTAATCAATATTAAGCCTTATGATCTTCAATCATTATAGAAGTACGGGCGTGGTACTGACATTGACTGTTCTCGACTGATTACAGTGGTTCAGTTGCATCGAAAATACACAACCACTCTACTAGCAAAGAGTTACTCAAGGGTGAAGATGGAGTTTGGGCCCAATATATGTTATTGAGCACCTGCTTGTGAATAGTGGGTCTGGCTTAACAAAGAGTGGGGCAATATGTGTTATATGAGCTCACATGACTTACAGACCAAGTCACTGTAATATGCTTAAAGAAGCATCTGGACAAAGAGTTGCCTACGCATCAATGTGCGTATCATCAATAACTATTAGGTGAGATACATGGCATTGATAGGATTGCAGCACCAACTAGAAACCTTGCATTGGTCACGTTGGATTTTCATTTTTCATCTGAGGAGTATCGAAATCCAAAAAAATAGTGAAAGTCTATTTGCATCCAAATGTTGCTAGAGCAAATATAAGTTTAAGTATAAATATCTAACTAGAATCTCTACTCTCATAGATAAACAATGTCGGCCTTTAATCTACTAGCCCGCATCCTTAAAACCAACAGTCTGACCAACATAAATTTTAAGAATTGGCTCAGAAATCTCAGGATAGTCCTGACATTCGAGAAGATTGGATATGTACTAGACTAGGATGCCCCACCTTACCAGCTCATCTTAGGGCAAAGCAATGAGCTACTCTAGACAAGTGGACAGATGATAATCATAGGATAAAGTGCTGTATACTGGCTTTCATGTCAAACAAGTTACAAAACCAGTATGAGCACATGCTTACTATCCATGTGATGATCACTCACCTGCAAGAGTTGTATGGTGAACAGAGCTGGTCCGTGCACTTCAAATTATCCATATAGTTGTTCAATATGAAGATGCGCAAGAAGTAGTCAGTCCATGATCATTGTATGACAATGATCAAGAACCTTGAGGAGCTTGAGAAGCTTGGACTTACTATGCAGAGGCAATTGAAGGTGAATTTGATCCTCCAATCCTTGACCAGTTCATTTGGATAATTTTTCGTAAACAACTATATGAATAAATTAGACTACAACTTATTCGAGTTGGTCAATATACTGGTTACTACTGAGAAAACCTTGAAGGGTTCAAGGCACTCTATCTTGTAGAGCCTAAAGAAAAAGAGTGAACAACGTTCTGAAGGTATGCTCATAATAGAATCTAACCTAATGATTTCTTCTACTTTTAGTTGGGTATTGGACTCTGGTTCTAGTACTCATATATATAATTCAATGTAGGGTCTAATAGAAAGTAGGAGGTTAAGGTAAGGTGACATGATCCTTCGGATCAGCAATGGAGTAAAAGTTACTGCAGAAATTGTTGGAACCTATCCTTTTCGATTACTGTCAGATTTTAGATTAGGTTTAAAAAATTATTATTTTATTCATTTAGCTGGCCAAAATTTGATTTTGATTTCTGTACTAGTACGGGATAGATTTGTTTTTCAATTTAATAAAGACTATTGTTCCATTTATTTATGAAATAAATTGGTTGCATATGATCTTTTGATTGACAGTCTTTATCACTTACATATTGATGCTAATGTGAACTTAAACGAACAAGTAGTGAGTGTCATAGGCCAAAAGAGATCCAAAGATGAGTTTAACCATAAGTACTTATGGCATTATAGGTTTGATCATATTGGAGAGGATAGGATAAACAGACTGAAAAAAGATGGGATCCTTGACTTGGTTAAATCTGAGTCAATTTTGATTTGTGAATCATATCTTCGAAAAAAAATGGCTAGGTTATCCTTTTTAGGATAAGAAGAAAGGGCTATTGAGTTATTAGTCCTGGTACACACCGATGAGTGTGGCTCATTTGATGTACAGGCTGGGGGTGGTTATAGCTACTTTATTATATTTACTGATGATCTATTATGATATGAGTATGTGTTTCTTATAAAACATAAGTTTGAAGCCTTTGAAAGGTTTAGAGAATTCAGACATGAGGTAGAGAAGTAAATAGGTAAACCCATCAAAGTCCTTCGATCTAATCGAGGAGAGAAATACTTAAGTACTAAATTTTTGAGATATCTTAAGGAGAATGGCATAGTCTTTCAATGGATTCCTTTTGACACACCTCAACTCAAAGGAGTATCCGAAAGAAGAAATAGGATCTTATTGGATATCGTCTGATTCATGATGAGCTTCATTGATTTGTCCATATTTCTTTAGGGATATGTCTTACTTATCGTGATGCATATTTTAAATAATGTTTCTTCTAAATCTATTCCTACCACACCATATGAGATATGGCATGGTAAGAAGCTAAGTCTGAGTTACTTTAAGACTTGAGAATGTCCAGCCTATGTCAAGAGACAGAAAACTGACAAGTTAGAGGATAGATCTGTTGTAGCTTGATTTATAGGGTATCTCAAGGAATCCATAGGGTACTACTTTTTCTTTTCATATGACAACAATGTGATTGTGAGTCATAATGCCATATTTTTAGAAAAAACTATTTATCCAGGATGGTGGTAGTGGAAGGTTAATTAAGCTCGATGAGAATATCTCTGAAGAGCAACGAGCTATAGATTCTCAAGAACCCATCCATAATGAGCCAGTAGTTAATATTCTACCGCCACTTTGTAGATCAGGTAGAATCTCCCATCGTCCTGAAAGATATATGAGTATGTTAAAAAAAAATGTAGAGAAAGCATTCCTTATGGGAGATGGGGGTCATAGTGATGATCCTAGTACTTTTGATTAGACGATGTCTGACATCGATTTTGAGAAATGGTTAGATGTAATAAAGTCAAAAATTAACTCAATGCACTTAAATCAAGTATGGATCTTAGTGGATCCATCTGAGAAAATTATTTTCATTGGGTGTAAATGGATCTACAAAAGAAAAATAGATACTGATGGTAAGATAGAGACCTATAAGGCAAGACTGATGGTGAAGGATTATAGTCAGCACGAAAGTATTGACTATCATGGTACCTTTTTATCTGTAATCATGCTGAAATTCATCCACACATTGCTTGCTATTACAGCTTACTATGATTATGAAATCTGATAAATGGATATGAAAACTACTTTTCTAAATGGATATCTTGAGGAAGATATCTATACGGAGCAGTCTCTGAATTTCACATTTGGTGATAATGATCACCATGTTTGCAAGCTGCAAAGATCCATCTATGGACTAAAGTAGGCTTCTTGAAGCTGAAATCTTCATTTTGGTGATGTGATCCAATCATTTGATTTCATCAAAAATGAAGAGAAAAAAATGATCAATGGAAGCATGCTTGTCTTTCTCATATTGTATGTGGATGATATCCTCCTCGTTAAAAATGATATTCTAATGTTAACCTTGATCAAAGTTTGGTTGTCTAAAAAATTTTCCATGAAAGATCTAGGAGAAGCATCCTATATCCTTGGGATAAAGGTCTATAGAGATAGATCTAAAAGGATGCTTGACCTGTCATAAAAGTTGTACATAGAGAAAGTGATAAAACAGTTCAGCATGAAAAATTTTGAAAGGAGTTTGCTACCCCTTAGATATGGTATTCGACTCTCCAAGATGATATATCCTACTACTTCTGAGGAGATCGAGTGCATGAGTAGGATCCCTTATGCTTCAGCGATTAGGAGCCTCATGTATGCTATACTATGTACTCGACCTGATATTATCCTTGTTGTGAGTGTCACGAGTAGGTATCAATCGAATCTAGATGAGAAGTACTGGATAGCTATGACGAACATCCTTAAGTACTTACAAAGGACTAAGGATTTGTTCTTGATCTTTGGAGGAGCACCCGAATTGTGAATTAAGGGTTATACAGATTTAGTCTTCATATCAGATCTTGATGATTGAAAGTCTACATCGGGGTATGTGTTCATTTGCAATGATGGTGCAGTCATTAGAAGTGTTTCAAATAGAGCATCATCGCAGATTCGACCACAGAGCTGAATATGTCGCTGCTTCGGATGCTACAATAGAAGGCTTCTGGATCAAAAAGTTTATCACAAAACTTGATGTAACAACATCAGATGCCATACCACTATACTGTGACAACAATGGAGCCATAGCTCTTGCTAAGGAGCTCCAGTCTCATCAAAAATCAAAGCACATTGAATGGTGGTTTCATATCATATGTGCCTATTTCGAGAAGTAATATATCGAGATGCAAAGACTAGACTCCGTGGATAACATGACAGACCCACTGACAAAGCAATTAAGCCAATCCATAATGGAAGCTCACCTTGAGAAGATGGAGCTTAGATTAATAGCTAATTGACTTTAGTCCAAGTGGGAGATTGTTAGATGTATGTCCTAGAAGTCAATTGTTGGCTGATATATTTTTATTCTATGATACAAATTTATACTTTAAACTATCGATTTAATTAGTAAAGGATAAATTTTTATTTTTCATTCAAATATTATGTGTCCTTGAATCATCTTTGAAATTGATGTTACGATATATATTCTCAAGTATTAAGAATTAGAGGCATGTGTGATCGATTCCTAAATTACTCCCGATCATAGGATAGTCATGAAAATGATGATCGATCCAGATAGATTGGCACATGATTCGCTTCCTTCGGATAGATGAGTCTCTAGTTTATGGTGTAGAGACATTGAGTGGCAAGTGTGGGTAGTTATTAGAGAACAACTAGTATTGAGCGTGACCATATGAGAAGATCACATAGATTTCTATCTAATCATCCATGATTATCTCGATGCTATAGTTGTGTAACTAGTCCCTTGACCTACGGTGTTACAGTTGCTTACAGTAAGACTACTGTAGTTTGACTACATATAAATATTGATTCAATTATGAGTCTTTATAATAGATGTTGGCTTCAATTGGTTGAACTGTGGGAGCAAACTGTGTATCTAGATGGAATCTATCGATCTTGATAGAGAGGAGTAGTTTTATGAGATTTAAAAAGTTGAATCCACAAATCTATGGTCATAGCAATGTAATTAATGAAAAAGAGTTTCTATTTAGAATTACTATTGGACTTAAGCTGATCGGATCTATCATATGACTGATGATAAGTTTTGATGATTTATTCATGATCAATCATCTAGTTGGGACTCATGATAAAGGAACTGTATCACACATTAACTATACCTAGAGGTTCTATTTCAATTTTGCTGGATTATCACTATATATTGCTAGATGTCACTGGTGGATTGTGAGAGCTCAATAGGATCGTTTTGGATCAATGATCCTTATCGAGTTAGAGTGAAACTGTTCCGACCCACTGAGAGGGATTTCAGTGATATCTATGATAGATATCATGGTATGTCTCACTACCTGACAGAATTGAACCTATGGGGTCACATATTAAAGGGAGAAGATCTGGATTGGTTAAAATTGGGCTTATGAAGCACCAATTATATGGATTTAAAGAAATTCTATTGGATTCATATTAACCTTGCTAGCACCTGAGTGAACTCAATTCCTCTTATAGTTGGTTTGCTTATATAATAAGCATTAGCCAATTCCTACACTTGATTTGGATCTAATTGAATTTGATTCAATGGGCTCCAATGGTTGAATGCTTAATTTATGACTTGGATTAAATCAAGAAAGAGTTTCTTGATTGAAAATTCATCTTATTTTGATCAAAAATCCTTGAAGTAAATTTATGAAATCATGTAGGCTGATTTGAGAGTTTTTAATTGGATCCCATGTGATGGGACATCTAGCACTGGGTGTGGGCCTGGGTCAATAATGGGTGGCGCCCCTTGTCCATGGTCCAAGTGTTTTATGGCTAGGACTTCTAATATTATTAGGAGGAGGGATCCTAATTTAATTAGGATACCCTTATGTTGTCTATTTAAAGGATGCTAGCCATACATCTCTTGATATGACACCTCCCCTCATCCCTTACCGCCACCCTTATTGTGGCCAACGCCTCCCCTCATCTTTCTCTCTCTCATCCATGTCCTCTCTCTCTCAAGGCATCCTTTAATGGATCTAGAAGAGAGGTGGGTGGCATCTTCTTCCTTGATGTCAAAAGTTAGCACCAAGGTTGTTGGTTTCATCTTATTCATCTCAAGTTGTTGGGAGTTTGTTACAACCACTTTTTGGTTGTTATTTTTCTTGATTAGTTGAGGGATCAAGAAAGGTTCCTGGCTTCTTTAAGAATCAAGAAAGATAGATCAAAAAGGATTCCAAGGTTGATCCCCATCTAGGCTTGGTTCAAGTCTATTCAGGCTTTGAGTTCAAATGAGTTGTATTAAGAGGAGTCTATCCAAGTTGGCCCTATGGATATCTGTAGAGACAGAATACTTGTACTGTTAATTCAGAATCTACTCAATCCTAGATCTAGGGATTGAATTGAATTCAGTCTCTATTATAGGTTTGAAGCAAAGAAAAAGTGATTCAGATATGTGAATTGATCACAGACTTTTCTTTATTTATTTTAAAATCAGTTTATGCTAATTTTAGCATATGAACTAGATTCATAGGTACTTTCATATGATGAATGCATGCTCAGATTAAAATTATTTTAATCTAATTTTTTACTATATTTTAAATTTAAAAATTTTTTGAAATCCACATGCACTAGCACCTGTAGAAAATCCAACATCGGAATGATCTCAAGACCTATGAAGAAGCAATGTTAGATTTAAACTCTGAGAAATGGATGGAAGTGATGAAGTTAGAAATTGACTCCATGCATTCCAACCAGGTTTGGACCTTAGTAGATCCACCTAAGGGTATTATACCCATTAGATGTAAATAGATCTACAAAAAAAAAATTGGGTCAGATGGTAAGGTAGAGACCTATAAGGCAAGGCTAGTAGCGAAAGGGTATAGTCAATGTGAAGGCATTGACTATCAAATTTTTTTTTTATCAGTGGCTATGCTGAAATCCATCTAGACTTTGCTTGCTGCTGTAGCTTATTAAGATTATGAAATCTAACAGATGGATGTAAAAATTACCTTCCTAAATGGATATTTTGAGGAAGATATTTATATGGAGCAGCTTATGGGTTTCACATCCAACGATAGTGATCACAAAATTTGTCAGCTGCAAAGGTCCATTTATAGACTTAAGTAATCATCTCAGAGTTGGAATATCTGCTTTAATGATGTGATCAAATCGTTTGATTTCATCAGAAACAAGGAGGAACCGTGTGTGTACAAAAAGGTCAATGAAAGCGCTGTCATATTTCTCGTATTGTATATGGACGACATCCTCCTGATTGGGAATGATATTCTCATGCCAACTTCGACCAAAGTATGATTGTCAAAGAAATTCTTTATGAAAGACCTAGGAGAAGCTTCCTACATTCTTGGTATGAAGATCTATAAGGATAGATCTAAGAGAATGATAGGACTTTCTCAGAAAATATATGTAAAAGAGGTGCTGAAGAGGTTTAGCATAAAAAACTTTAAGAGGGATCTTTTGTCCCTCAGATATGGCATTTACCTTTCTAAGAAGATGTGTTCTGACACACCTAAAGAGATCTAATGCATGAGCAAGATCCCTTATGCTTTAGCTATAAGGAGCTTCGTGTACACCATGCTGCGTACTCAACCTGATATAGCACTTGCCATGAGTATCATGAGTAGATATCAGTTGAATTTAGATAGGAAACTCTGGATTACAGTTAAGAATATCCTTAAGTGCTTGAGAAGGACTAAAAATTTATTCTTGATCTTTGGTCGAGGTTTGGAGCTGAAAATGAAAGGATATACTGATTCAGATTTTATATCTGATATCGATGATAGAAAATCTATATCAAGATATATTTTTCTATATAATGATCGATCAGTTGTTGAAAAAGTTCCAAACAACCGGTCATTGCAGATTCGACCATGGAAGCCAAATACATCACTGCCTCTAAAGCTGCTAAGAAAGCATACTGGCTCAAGAAGTTCGTTACGAAGCTAGGTGTGATGCCATCGAATGCCATTGCACTGCACTGCGACAACAATGACATCATAGCACTTGCTAAGGAACCTAAATCTCACCAAAAGTCCAAGCATATAGAGCGACAGTTCCATATCATACGCGACTACCTCGAGAAGAAGTTCGTTGAGGTATAGAGAGTTGACTCCATGCAAAATATGGTAGACCCACTGACGAAGCCTCTTAGCTAGTAGAAGACTGAAGCTCACCTTAAAAAAATGGATCTTAGGTATATGGCCAATTGGCTTTAGGTTAAATGGGAGTTTGCTAGATATATGCCCTAGAAACTAATTATTGGCTGACACATTATGTAATTTCAGAATTTATTCTTATACTTATAAAATTTTATTATTAATAAAAAAAAAATTATTTTCAATTATGTTTATGTGTTCATGATTTATCCTAGAAATTAACAAAGATGATATTGTATATTTTCAAGATGTTGAGAATTTGAAACATACATTATTAATGGTTAGTTTCTAAATATTCTCGATCATAGGATCATCATGGAGGATAGTGATCAATCCACTTAAGATCGGTGCATGGATCACCTCCCTTCTAGATAGATGAGTCTCGAGTTATGGTGTACGGACACTGTGACGAGAGTGCAGTGGTTGTTAGAGAATAACTTGCATGGAGCATGACCAATATGAGAAACTACTTGGTGTTGGGAATAGTGTCCCAAAGTCAATCGTCAGCCTGCTGACGGTTGTGCTCTTTTTTGTATATGTACATGAATCATGAATTAATAAAAATTATTTTGGTATTTTTCATCATAAAATGTTTCATCTTCTTATGAACTCCTATGTTGTGGTGAAGTCCTTAGGACTATTTAGACTCGACAAAGGAGGATTTGTCGTTTAGTCCTTAAATCTGTTCGCGACCAAATGATACGTTGTTACCAAGGATGATAATATTTATCAAGCATAGGTTGTTGTGTGCCATATAGGTTGGTTGTCCTCTTAACCAATGAGTGTGGAGACACTAGTATGGCATACAGGTGAGATGTAAAAGTACATCTGCACTGAATGTGACCGACTCCGGAGCTATTTCTACTGTCAAAATTTGCTCCGATGGAATATGGATATAAATGTCCCTCCGACTTGAGACCGCCATGGTGACTTGCAAGCAACTCACTGCACTTAGGCACTAGACTACCTGAATTTCTAATTCAGTGATGGAAGGCTGCTGGGTGTAGTCAAGTACTTGACTTATCGGTGCGTGTGTCATGATGGGATTGACCACTCCAGTTCAGGAGCTGTGTATAGTCATGTTTCAATTTAGCAAAATCTTGACCAGGGTAGCCTTTGTGAGGAGTCACAGGACTATTTGAGTTGAGCATGATTCGGATGATCTAATCAGGATTGATAGTTTAACCCTGAGTCGTCCTAAACACAGAGGTCAAAAGGATGAATTATACAATAACCATATTCACGTAGATTTTGAGAGTTTCAATTGTGACTATTCGACCTATCCGATCATCGAGTACCATTGTTAGATGGTCACTTTGATTAGTATGGGAATTGGTTCCTGTGCTACCGGCTTAGGTTCGAACCTGCGGGGTCACACACATTAGAGGTTCCTATCTGATCTGATAGCTGATGAAGAGTCCTAATACTTGTGGACTATGAGTTCTACGTGTTTGGGACTCTATGATCGAGAATCAGGATTCTCTGATCACGAGTCCCACACATTTTGGGCACCGAGGTCAAGAGTCCCACTGGTTTGGGACTCTTCGATCAGGGTTACATATCGATGAATTCTGATGCCCGATTATCCATCGGATTTGGACTCAATATTTATGAGAGATTTAATTAGTGATTTGATTACTAATTAACTCAATTTGATTGAGTAATTATTTTTGGATCAAGCCCAATTGAATTGGATTCAGTTGGGTTTGACCCGATTAGGTTAAGAGTTGACCTAATCGTCAAGATGGTTTGGTCCCTGATTTGATCAAGGATTGGGCTTAATCAATTCCTGATTTGATTAAGATTTTATTGAGCCTAATTAAGCCTAATTTAGTTAGATTTAAATTAGTCTAATTGGGCCTAACTTATTTGGTTCAATTAGGTTGGTTTAAATAATGAAACTACCTTGACCCATTCTCCCTGCGCCACCTCACTTTCACTGCGCCCATTTGAATTCACGAGAAGGAAGTTCTCATAAAATTTTCCTCACGCAAAGCCCTCCTCACGTCCTACTTTAATGCACCAAATGAGTGGATAAGGATGATTGGTTGGCCATTCAAATTCAAAACAAAGTTTGAATTTGAATGAGCAACCAATCTTAGCGCCTTGACCTTATCCTCTTTTAACGCCCTATTTATTACACGAGAAAATATTTCTCATGAAATCACTCATGCACAAATTAAGCCACGCCCTCCTCTTCCCATGCCCTTAGTGGATAGGGATAAATTAGTTTCCATTTGAATTCAAAATTTGATTTGAATTCAAATATGCAATTACTCATCTTTATCCTCTCACGTGGATAAGACCTTGGTTGTTGTTTTAAAAGGATGAGAAGAGTGGGGCATGTGCAAGAAAAATTTTGAAGAGAAAATCTGGGCGTGAGGAATCCTTGTGTACAAGGTGAAAGTCTATATCCTTCCGAGAGAAAAAGAAAGAAAAGAAAGAAAAAATATGTGTAGGGTTTCAGTGAGTTCTTCAGGGTTTCAGCCTGAAGTTCGGGAAGTGAGAAGGTGAGCTACGAGTGTCGTGAGCCCACCAAATTTTAGAAAGATCTTCAACATTCTCTCAAGCATGTTTGCTGATGATCCGAAGCATCCAAAGAATCGACAGACATCGATCGAAGGAGTTCGATCAGTATCAGCCGTTGAAAGGGCTCTACAACGAGCTAGCACTCGTGTGAAGTCGATCAGATCGGGAGCTTCGTGTGGATGATCTATAGAGGCTACATATACTGTGTAGCTGCATCACAATAATCAGACTCTCTCGATGGTGATCAGATTACGGTGATCTACTATCTGCATAAAGGTATTGTGTTCTGAACACATTACAGTAAAGTGTTTACTGTTCAAATTCGAATTTCAAATTTAAATGCATGCATGCTATATATCATATTTAGATCCTAATGTAGGATAAATTTTTATTAATTAATTAGATTAATTAATAATTTTTGCTGTAAAATAATGATTTTGAAAAAGTTTTAAAATTATCATTTTACCCCCACACTGAATTTTCTCACAAATGATATCAAAGCGGGTTCTTAGATATGATATATATATTTGCATGCATAGATTAAGTTATAATCTAAAAATTTAAATTTGAAATTTGAAATTTAAAATTTGAAATTTGAATTTTGAAAGTTGTTCGAAATTCAAAATTCAAAAATTTAAAATTCAAAATTTGAGATTTAAATTTTGAAATTTAAAATTCAAAATTCAAAATTCAAAATTTTGAAATTCAAAAATTTGAAATTTGAAATTTAAAATTTTATTTAAATTTTAAATTTGAAATTCAAATTTTAAAATTCAAAATTTGAAATTCAAAATTTGAAATTCAAAATTTGAAATTCAAAAATTGAAATTCAAAAATTTGAAATTTGAAATTTATTTGAAATTTGAAATTTATTTGAAATTTGAAATTCAAAATTTGAAATTTGAAATTTAAATTTTAAAATTGGTATATTTAGATATACTTGATCCAAGTAGCAAGTAATCGAATTGGGTTGGTTGCCATGACCGTCCGATCATAGGAGAAAAGTAGAGTTTAAAGGCCCTCTCTTCCCATTCGATGGGGTCTCCTATGACGGTAGGGGTGCCGATGCAATTATATCCCATGCAGATGAAGTAGCGAAAGGAATATTCATGATTTATTTTGATTAAGTTATTTTCTATCATGTAATTAGCAATAAGATTGCTATTTATGAAATGTGCTGATCTATTTGTGTAATGAGTCAACATATTTGGTGAACAGAAAATAAAACCTTTCAAATTTGAAAATTATTTTCGAAATGCCAAACCCTAACCCATCAACCCAAATACTTAATTAAAAGAATTAAGTGTTGTCTAGTAGGTCTAGAATTGTGAATTAAGACCTAAGACAATTGCATAAACTTGTAGGTCAATGGGTTAGATGGATTAGGTCCATAATTGGGTTAGACCTAAGGTTAGCTTAAAGAAATGGACTAAATTAGAGTAATTGGTCAAATCTAATCAAAAGTTGAATTAGATTAGGTCAAGGATACTCTAGACTCAACTCCAATAGTTGTAGTTGAATGGGTCCATGTCTTTAACTAGACCAAGATGGACTTAATTCATGGCTACGTGGTGGAACCCTATTTACTAAGTTGATCAAATTAAAACTAATGAACCGATTGGTGTCTAAGGTAAGTTTGGCAGTTTGACCAGTGGTTTTTAAGCGGGAGCTACTCACAGTGATTTGATCTCTGACAAGTTAATGGCTTATCCCCACCACTGATCTCACTTACCTGGCCAACCTGATGAATTAGGTTTTGATTAGATCACTTGGTGATTAGGGCTCACCCATGTCATTAGGTAAATCAGTTTGACTGATTTAGGTGCTCCTAATGCCAGCTTTAAGTAAATCCTTTTTTAATCTGACTTGGTGAAGTCAGTGGGAGGATTGAAATTAGCTGGATATTTTCTTCTCTTCGATTCTTTAATAAAATCTTCAAAAATTATTAGGTCTTAAAAATGATTAAGTTATATTGATAACTAAGTCATAGCCTCCCATTAAGTGATAATGAGTCCATTAGTTTAATAATCATTGGAGGCCAAAAGGCTTGGTGCTTATTGACTAATAGAATTATCATTCATAGTATGATAATTTGGTTTGAGTCTTTCTGATGGTGGTTAGGTTGGCCGACCAAAATCGGACTTGATCATTTATTGGTCCGATTCATCAAATCAAATCATGTTAATGGTTGTACCTAATCAGATTTTTTTAGTGGAGGCCAAAGCCTACTGATTAGATTCTGGGGCAAAATTAATTACTAAAAGTTGTTTAGAGAAACAACTGGTTATGAACCTACCCATAGATGCACATGGGTTGACCAACCAAAGTTGGGCTCGTGTGTAGTCTGTGTGGATTCTAGTATGCACTAAGGAATCAAAGTAATTCCTCAAATTGGAGGTTGAGGCTACCAATTCGTAAAAATACTGGGAGAAACTTTAGACTAAAGTCCAAGTCTTTAGTATTAATAATTTATGTACTAATATAGGTCTGATTTTTCTTTATGCAGCTATGGCCACTACCCTATCGCTCCGATCATTATTAGATAATGACAAGCTCATGGGACCTAATTTCGATAGCTGGTATCAAAAATTAAAAATTATCCTTGAGCATGAGCGGATCCTTTATGTAGTAACGGATCTGGCACTTGAGGAGCCAGCCCTGAATGCTAGAGGGATGGTCCGAGACACTTACCAGAAGTGGCTCAATGACTGCACCAACGTCCGGTGCATAATGCTGGCGGCAATGAATGATGAGTTCAGTCACAGGTTCGAGAATGCCCAGCCACAGGAGATGCTTCAAATGTTGAATGACTCTTTTGGCATGCCTGACGACGTTGAAAGGCACAAAACTAGTTGTGCCATTTTTAATGCTCGAATGAGGGATGGAGCCTCAGTCACTGATCATGTACTGTACATGATCGAAATGATTGAGTGCCTAAGTAAACTGGGTTTTTCCCTGCACGAGCAGCTCGGTAAGGATGCGATCCTTAATTCTCTACCCAAGTCCTTCCTTCCCTTTCTTACTCATTTTCGAATGACAAAGCCTGCAGTGAACTACCACGGCTTGTTGGGGTTGCTGCAGAACTTTGAGAAGAATCACCAGCTCTATAAGGAGTCGGTGAATGTTGTGGGAGGGTCTTCTTCTGGTCGTCGACCCTTTAAGAAAGGGAAGAAGAACAAGAAGAAGAAGAATAAGAAGGTGCAGCTGCATGCTGGGATGTCTGCACAGGATCAGACCAAGAAGCGCAAGTCCGACCAAAGCCAGGCGGAGTGCTTCTTTTGCAAGAAGCAGGGGCACTGGAAGAGGAACTGTCCTCTATACATTGCCTCACTAGATCCGAACAGGCTAAAGAAGAAGCAAGGTACTTATATGATAACACCTTGCAACTTTTTCATTTGTGATACTACTACCTGGGCATTGGATACCGAAAGCCCTTATCATATTTGCAATTCGATGCAGGGTCTGCAGGTCAGTAGGAGATTTGATGAAGGCGAGAGGTTCCTGAACGTTGGAGATGGAAGCAAAGTTCCAGTTCTAGCATTAGGAATCATGAACCTTGTAATCAATTCTCGAAATATAATTCTGAGTGAATGTCACTATTGTCCAAGCTTTTTATTAAATATTATTTCTGTAGGCCTTTTGGCCATGAACGATTATCAATTTTTAATAAAAGGAGACGTTTGCAATATCATTTTGAATGGTATTACAATATTTATTGGATAACTTTATAATAGAATTTACTTTCTATCACAACCTATTAATGTGGTTCAAATCTCCGGTAAATGTCCTAGAATAGATAATGTGTCAGAAGTTTACCTTTGGCACTGTAGGCTAGGTCATATCAATAAGAACAGGATAAACAGGTTGGCTCAAGAAAGAATTCTTGAAGTAGGTGATTGTGAATCACTTCCAACCTGTGAGTCCTATCTTCTTGGTACAATGACCAAGTCACCTTTTACTTGGAAAGGTGAGCGAGCCAGTGAACTCTTGGGTCTGGTACATTCTGATGTATGTAGACCCATGAGCTCAAGTGCAAGAGGTGGATATTTCTACTTCATAACCTTCACAGACGACCTATCGAGGTATGGGTATGTCTATTTAGTGAAGCAATAAGTCAGAGTCATTTGAAATGTTCAAACTATTCCGAAATGAGGTAGAAAAATAAACTGAGAAGTGTATTAAAACTCTTCGATCTGATCGAGGAGGTGAATACATTTTCAATGAGTTTCTGACATATCTTGAAGAAAATAGGATTCTCTCTTAATGGACTCCTCCTGGAACACCACAGCATAATGGTGTATCTGAAAGGAGGAATCGGACCTTATTGGACATGGTTCGATCTATGATGGGGTTTGCTGGTCTGCCGATCTCCTTCTGGGGATATGCGCTCGAATCGGCTTGTTACCTACTAAACAGAGTTTCGAGTAAGTCTGTAACCAAAATGCCATATAAGATATGGATAGGACGTAAACCAGTACTCTCGCACCTTAGGGTTTGGGGGTGTCCGGCTTATGTTAAACATTTAATTATGGACAAGCTAGGACCTAGGTCTGACAAGTATAATTTTATAGGATATCCAAAAGAGACCAAAGGGTATTATTTCTACCTGGCTGATCAGCAAAAGGTGTTTGTCAGCCTTAAGGCAATCTTTTTGAAAAAAAAAAAGAGTTCCTTGGTGAAGGGACTGTTGCCTCTAAGGTCGAACTTGACGAAGTTCGATAGGTGGAAAAATCGACACAAGTTGCTGAACCTGAATCAGATTTGATTAGATCAGATCCGGAGCCCATTGTTCAAGCACCCATAAGGCGATCTGGTAGAGTACCACGTCAATCGGACAGATACTATAGTTTCTTGATCCGAGATAACGATCCTATCGAACTTGATGAAAATGATGAGGATTCGATCACCTACATGGATGCAATGCAGAGACCTGACTCTAAGAAATAGCTAGAGGCCATAAAATTCGAAATGGAGTCCATGAAGGTCAACGATGTGGGTACATTGGTTGACCCACCCGAAGGAGTAAAACCCATAGGGTGTAAGTGGGTCTTCAAGAGGAAGAGGAGCGCAGACGGAAAGGTGAAAACCTATAAAGCCCGTCTGGTTGCCAAGGGATATTGTCAACATTATGGTATAGACTATGACAAGATATTTTCTCCTGTGGCAATGCTCAAATTCATTCAGATTATGCTTGCGATAGCTGCCCATCTGGACTATAAAATCTGACAGATAGATGTGAAGACAGCTTTCCTAAATGGAGAGCTGGATGAAGAGGTGTATATGATACAACCTGAAGGATTCACATCCACAGATGAGTCTAAGGTGTGCAAACTACAGAAGTCCATTTATGGACTTAAGCAGGCATCCTGGAGTTGGAACATACATTTTGATAGGACGATCAAGACGTATGGATTCGTTAAGAACGGAGAAGAGCCCTGCATTAATAAGTGGGCTAATGGTCCAGTAGTGGTATTTCTTGTATTGTATGTGGATGATATTCTCTTAATCGGGAATGATATCCCTGCATTACAGGGAATAAAGATTTGACTGTCATCACAGTTCTCCATGAAGGATTTGGGAGAAGCTTCCTACATCCTAGGGATGAGGATCTATAGGGATAGATCTAAAAGGTTGCTTGATTTATCCCAGTCTACGTACATAGATGCTATGCTGAAGAGGTTCAGCATGGAGAATTCCAAGAAAGGCTATCTACCAATAAGCCATGGAATTTCTCTCTCGAAGAGGGATTGTCCGACAATACCTCAAGAGAGAGAGCGTATGATAGGATTCCATATGCTTCGACAGTGGGATCTATCATATACGTCATGACATGTACACGATCAGATGTGGCATACTTACTAGGGATAGTGAGTAGATACCAATCTGATCCAGGGGAGAATCACTGGAAGGTTGTTAAAACCATCCTGAAGTATTTAAGAAATACTAAGGACCAGTGGCTTGTTTATGGTGAATCAGACTTGAGACTTATAGGGTTTACAGACTCTAGTTTCCAGTCTGATCACGATGACAGTAAAAATATGTCGGGGTTTATTTTTACCCTTAATGGTGGGGCTATCTGCTGGAAGAGTTCCAAGGAACACACAGTGGCTGATTCAGTTTGCGAGGTGGAGTATATCACTGCATCAGATGCTGCCAAAGAAGCGGTGTAGCTGAGAAAATTCATCACCGAGCTCGGAGTAGCACCCTCCCTTGTTGGTCCAGTTCTGCTCTACTGTGATAGCTCTGGAGCCATTGCTCAGGCAAAGGAACCCAAGGCACACCAACGGACGAAGCATATTCTGCACCGCTACCATCTCATCCGAGAAATTATGGATCGAGGTGACGTCGACCTTCAGAAGGTTGACGAAAAGGAAAACCTGGCCGACCCATTCACTAAAGTCATTGCGGTGAAGGAGTTCGATGACTACAAGTCGAAGATGGGTATTAGATACTGCACCGATTGGCTTTAGGTCAAGTGGAAGATTATTGGAAATAGTGTCCCAAAGTTAATCGTCAGCCTGTTGACAGTTGTGCTCTTTTTTGTATATGTACATGAATTATGAATTAATAAAAATTATTTTGATATTTTTCATCATAAAATATTTCATCTTCTTATGAACTCCTATGTTGTGGTAAAGTCCTTAGGACTATTTAGACTCGACAAAGGAGGATTTATCATTTAGTCCTTAAATCTGTTCACGACCAAACGATACGTTGTTACTAAGGATGACAATGTTTATCAAGCATAGGTCATTGTGTGCCATATAGGTTGGTTGTCCTCTTAACCAATGAGTGTGGAGACACTAGTATGGCATACAGGTGAGATGTAAGGGTACATCTGCACTGAATGTGACCGACTCCGGAGCTATTTCTGCTGTCAAGATTTACTCCGATGGAATATGGGTATAAATGTCTCTCCGATCTAAGACCACCACAGTGACTTGCAAGCAACTCACTGCACTTAAGCACTGGACTACCTGAATTTCTAATTCAGTGACGGAAGGCTGCTGGTTGTAGTCAAGTACTTGACTTGTTGGTGCGTGTGTCAAGATGGGATTGACCACTCCAGTTCAGGAGCTGTGTACAGTCGTATTTCAATTTAGCAAAATCTTGGCCAGAGTAGTCTTTGTGAGGAGTCACAGGACTGTTTGAGTTGAGCACGATTCGGATGATCTAATCAGGGTTGACAGTTTAACCCTGAGTCATCCTAAACACAGAGGTCAAAAGGATGAATTATACAGTAACCATATTCATGTAGGTTTTGAGTGTTGTGATTGCAACTATTCAACCTATCTAATCATCAGGTACCATTGCTAGATGGTCACTTCGATTAGTATAGGAATTGGTTCCTATGCTACCAGCTTAGGTTCGAACCTGTGGGGTCACACACATTAGAGGTTCCTATCTGATCTGATGGCTGATGAAGAGTCCTAATGCTCGTGAACTATGAGTCCTACATGTCTGAAACTCTATGATCGAGAATCAGGATTCTCTGATCATGAGTCCCACACATTTTGGGTATCGGGGTCAAGAGTCCCACTGGTTTGGGACTCTTCGATCAGGGTTACATATCGATGAATTCTGATACCCGATTACCCATCGGATTTGGACTCAATATTTATGAGAGGTTTAATTAGTGATTTGACCACTAATTAACTCAATTTGATTGAGTAATTATTTTTGGATCAAGCCTAATTGAATTGGATTCAGTTGGGTTTGACCCGATTAGGTTAAGAGTTGACCTAATCGTCGAGATGGTTTGATCCCTGATTTGATCAGGGGTTGGGCTTAATCAATTCTTGATTTGATTAGGCTTTTATTAAGCCTAATTAAAGCTAATTTAGTTGAGTTTAAATTAGTCTAATTGCGCCTAACTTATTTGGTTCAATTAGGTTGGTTTAAATAATGAAACCACCTTGACCCATTCTCCCTGCGCCACCTCACTTCCACTGCGCCCATTTGAATTCACGAGAAGGAAGTTCTCATGAAATTTTCCTCATGCAAAACCCTCCTCACATCCTACTTTAATGCACCAAATGAGTGGATAAGGATGATTGGTTGGCCATTCAAATTCAAAACAAAGTTTGAATTTGAATGAGCAACCAATCTTAGCACCTTGACCTTATCCTCTTTTAACACCCTATTGATTACACGAGAAAATGTTTCTCATGAAATCACTCATGCACAAATTAAACCACGCCCTCCTCTTCGCACGCCCTTAGTGGATAGGGATAAATTAGTTTTCATTTGAATTCAAAATTTGATTTGAATTCAAATATGCAATTACTCATCTTTATCCTCTCACATGGATAAGACCTTGGTTGTTGTTTTAAAAGGATGAAAAGAGTGGGGCGTGTGCAAGAAAAATTTTGAAGAGAAAATTTGGGTGTGAGGAATCCTTGTGTGCAAGGTGAAGGTATATATCCTTCCGAGAGAAAAAGAAAGAAAAGAAAGAAAAAATATGCGTAGGGTTTCAGTGAGTTCTTCAGGGTTTCAGCCTGAAGTTTGGGAAGTGAGAAGGTGAGCTACGAGTGTCGTGAGCCCATCAAATTTTAAAAAGATCTTCAACATTCTCTCAAGCATGTCTGCTGATGATCCGAAGTATCCAAAAAATCGACAGACATCGATCGAAGGAGTTCGATCAGCATCAGCCGTTGAAAGGGCTCTACAACAAGCTAGCACTCGTGTGAAGTCGATCAAACCGGGAGCTTCGTGTGGACGATCTGCAGAGGCTACACACACTGTGTAGCTGCATCACGACAATCAGACTCTCCCGATGGTGATCAGATTGTGGTGATCTACTATCCGCATAAAGGTATTGTGTTCTGAACACATTACAGTAAAGTGTTTACTGTTCAAATTCGAATTTCAAATTTAAATGCATGCATGCTATATATCATATTTAGATCCTAATGTAGGATAAATTTTTATTAATTAATTAGATTAATTAATAATTTCCATTATAAAATAGTAATTTTGAAAAGTTTTAAAATTACCATTTTACCCCTGCACTGAATTTTTCCATACTTGGACGTCTGCTCACTCGTCAGTGGTCTTCTCGATGCTGTAGTGGAGTGAGTGGTCCTTTGACTTGTGATGTATTGGCTATTCGTAGTGAGACTACTAGTTTTGACTGTACATTCTCTTGGTCCCTAGCTATTCAGATCCTTGCTGTGTATGTTGATTATAGTAGGTTCAGATTCGCTACTAGAGTAGGATGTACCTAGATGAAATCTATCGATCTTGATAGAAAAGGAGTAGTCCTATACGATTAGGAAGACTGAGTTCAGAAAGTCTTTGAATGAAGCAAGTGTGAATACTGAAAGAGAGTTTACACGAAATTCACAGTTGAACTCGAGTGGAACCAATCTGGCATATGATTGATGATAGGGTTTGACAAGTTCTCCATGACCTCCATCAAGTCGGGACTCACGATAGAAGGACTGAATCACACGATAACTACATCTAGGGGTTCAAATTTTTTTGTTCTACTGGATTGCCATTGCATATTACTAGGCATCACTGGTGGATTGTGAGAACTCACTAGGATTATTTTTGAAACAACGATTCTTGTTAGATTGAGCTGGAATTATTCTGGTCCATCGAAAAGAGTTTCGATGATACTGTGATAGAGATCATGGTATATCTCACTATCGGATAAAATAGAACCTAAAGGGTCACACACAAAAGAAGTTTGACCCAATCAATGGCTTCAATCAAATTTGAATTATCTATTTGATTAATGATTTGAATTTAGAAACTACTAATTTGTAAGTGTTACAGATTTAGTAATTGCTAATTGTTAGTACAAGAACTTAATTATAAATATTATAATTTAATTAAAATTAATAAAATTATGAATCAAGTATTAATTAATTTAAATCATATTTAATTTAATTAGACTTGATTTAATTTAATGCTAATTGGGTTCAATTATCCAAATCAGATTTGGATTTCAATCCTGATTGGATCAAGTTTGATAGCCTTTCGAATTCGATTTGATTTGAGCTCAATTTGAATTTGATTTAGATCTAGTTTAAACCAAATTGATCCTGACCATTTGAGCCCAAATTTTTTGAGCTTCTCTCTCTAATTAGCCAACTAAAAAGAGGAGGGGTAGTGATTTTTTTTGCTGCTTCTCTTGGCATGTGTGTGAAATAAGAGGAGGCGCAAGTTTGCGCCTCTCCTTATTTGTTGGGACTCTTCTTAATAAGGAATGATTTGAATTTGATTCAAATCAAATCTTATCAGATGTTGACATGGAAAGGAAGAAATTTTTGTGTGACAAAAATTATAAAAGGGGTTAGTTTTGGCATGAGAAAAAACATATCGGTTGTGTGCGCTAATTGTTTCTCATCCCACTTCTTCTTCATGCCCCCTTTCCTCCTTGTTCCATCTTTCATGCCCCACTCTTTCTAGATTAGATCTAGAGAGAGGCCTTAGAGAGAGAAAAAAATCAAGAAAAGATTTTTTGATTTTTCTTGGAGGTTAGGATCAATCCCCAAGATTTTATACAGGGCTGCTTCAAGTAATATAAGGAAAGGGGCCTTAATCCAACCTGAAGAACGAAGCCTGTAAGGGACCTAGTACCTCAGAGATTTGGAGTTCTAATCAGAACATCTCTGCATGGATATCAGTAGAGGCTGGGTATTTGCATGGCTTCGACAGTAATCCCAAACATCCGCAGGATCCGATCTGAGGAAGGAGGAGGAAAAAGTGATCGGTATAATTTTTTCTTCCTATTTTTATTTCAGATCTGATTTATAAATTTATTTATGCATGTTAGATGATCCTAGGGTTGGTTAAGATTGTGAATCAATATATTATCAAATTAAAAATTTTAAAATCTGCTTCTGTTGTGGTTACTGTAACCGTATCGATTTATGTATGTGAATCAGCATGTTTTCTAACACTACCATCCAGTGCATAGCTATTGAGATTTATCTCGAGAAAGCTAGGTGTTCTGGACTCCCAAGTGATGTGAATTGCCTTAGAATGTGTAGAGGTTGTGGAGAAGGAACCCTAGCTATCATAGACCATCGAGAAATATTTGACTAGATAAATTTTGAAGCCTACAAATAACCTTTCATTAGAGTGACTCAGGACTCTAATTTGCATTCTCAAATATGCAACTATTTCTAGACAACCAAATATAATAAATAATATAGCAAAAAATAATAGTCATCTTGATTCTCTATACCTCTTCACAATTCATCCTTTAGATACCTCAATAATGCACCAGTGATCAGGAGGGGTCCAAGTGTTGTGCTTGATTGAAGATGTAGAAAGAAGTATGATGAAAGAAAAGAATTCAGTTAGGTAAGGCACTTCCAAGAAGCTTTTTTAATGATAGTGATTTTCCCTCTTTTAGGTGCAAAAGGTCTCTTAGAAATTCTATTCCCACAATACAATACCCAACACAAAGGTGATGTAAGATTGCACTTCTTAATCACCTTTAGTTAAGAACCCATATCCAAAAAGATGAAGTGTAGAAAGAAAGTTTTAGGAAAGCATAGAATGAAAAGTCAGAATAAGAAAGCAAGTTATTTTCCGATTTCAGATTTGCCGTAGAATTCTATGAGACCAAAGATCATATAACTTTAGAAGTGATGCAACTCTTTAGAGTCCAAACATTACATACAATTCTTTCCAAAAAACATGCAACTCTACATAATTTTTTTAAATGTTATAAAGTTTCCCATTGGCTAATAACTATCCAAGAGTTTTAAAAGTTTAAAACTTTAAATTACACATATCTTATAATAAATAAATATTTAATGGTGTTTTATTTCTTTAAAAATCCTTATTATTAGAAAATATTGTATGACAATGCCCCACTTATTTCTAATAATAATATCAATAGTATCAGAAAGATAAAGAAAAATAAATTTGGATTTAATATAGTGTAGGCCGTAGGTGGATTATCCTTGAACCTAAGGTTTGAGCAAAAATTATGAGTATTGAAAAACTAAGAGGATTAAAATTTGATCTTAATTAGTCCAAGCTCATATATTAGTGTTCACACTATATATGGGATTTTTGTTATTAAGGTAGTGCATTATGAGCCCTGTGCTTTATCCTGAATTAGCAAGTCTACTAGGATGTTTCTCAAAGGAGGCAACCCAAGAAGTGGGGGGGGGGAGGGGAGGGGTGAATTAGATTTCTTAAAAATAAATTTAACTACTTATACCCAAAAATAATTTTAAGAGTGTTTATGTAGTGATTAGCATGGAATTAAAAATACGGTAGAAGTAAAGAAATAAGCAAAGTAATATAATCATAAATATACAGAATTTTATAGTGATTCGGTGCTAAACTCAGCATCTACGTCTACTCCCTAAGTAAATCTACTTAAAAATTTTAACTATAACCTCTTAAGATTACAATCTAATGATTTTTTTGGATTTACAATCTAATCCAATTAGTTTTAGCTAGATCACCAACTACAACCATACCACCAATTATTTTTTTTTGGACTCACAATCAACTCTAATTGGTTTTTATAGAGATACCAATCAAAACCTTACACCATCTAACTTTATCTTAGATCAACCCCATGTTTCTATATCCAAAAAATTTATCACAATAAAATAAATTAAAATATATAGGAAATAGAGTACAGAAATAATAAAATTCTTTTAAGCTCTAAAGAAGTCGAGGTAGATAAGCTATTGAGTACTTGGACTTCTTCCTTGAATATCTGAGAGGATTAAGGAAGCTTTCAATACTTTTGCTTTGAAATAGTTAGCTCAAATCAATGCTCTCTTTGTCTCTAAGTAGAATGAATGTGGAAAGGACTAAATTAAATACTCTCTTGAATTCCTTCAACTTTCTCTCTTGAATTCTGCTTACTAGCTTAAAGAAATAACTCAATAAACTTGAAAGCTCTATTCCCCCATTGAATTCTTCACATTTATGATCTCAAAAATTCTATAATTAATGCTCTAGTTGTTGGAAGCTTGAAAAAAGTTGTTGGAACTAATTTGAGCATATTTTAGAAATTTTGGAGAACTAGTCGTTATTCTGTCAAAAAATTGTATTGGCTCACCCAGGCTCTTAATCTACTCACACTCAATTTTGAGTTGGCTAAGTGAAATCTCTGAAATGACTTAGTCGCAGATGGTAGATTTTTAATTTGTTATTTGTTCTATTTGTTTAAGACTGGAGCAGCTCAAATCTCTTCTTAGTTGGCTAACTTAATGACTTGGTCAGCTAACTGATTTTATAGAATGGCTTAGAAGACTTGCTGATTTATATTGCTTTCTGTATTCTTCTATCATTGAGATTGAGTCGGCTATCTTTTTTTATACATCGGCTATGCTCCAATTTTGGTCGGCTAAGTTGATCATAGGATTGACTTAGAAAAATATCTTGAATTTTTATTTTTCTATCTTCATCTTGAGTCTGAGACTTGATTGACCATCCAAAAGTTTGAGTCGGCTAAGATCCTATCTTGATCAACTAAGATGAAAGCTTGGTCGGCAAAGGAAGCTCCTCTAAATCTTTCATATTTCTATCTTTTCCTTAAACTAAGACTGGGTTGGCTAAGCTCCTTGCTTGGTCGACTTAGTGATGTGCCAAGCATGCCAAAATAGATTTTAGATAGCTTTCCTTAATCAATCTTGTTCCAGGCTAGACTTGTCTTCTCAAACTTAAAGCTTGTTGAGGAGTCCTTTTGGTAACTTCTTCGTCTCCAACCAAAGGTCTTTATCTTAGAAACATAAATTTTCTTGAGAGGACTTTTTTTTGAATAAACCAACTAAGTATATTAAGAAATCCTACAATCACTCTCAAAAATATCATTAGTAAATATGATTTATATCAAACACCTTTGACATTATCAAAATCAATTCTAGGATTAACAATCTCTCTTTTTTTAATGATGATAAAACCCTTGAGTACTACCTTTCAAACACTAAAATATTTTAAAAATTTTACTAAATATTTATCAAATTTTCAACGAAGCTCTTCCTTTCTTATGTAAAGAGTGTAGGGTTCTTAATATAATTTTGATTAAGTCCACTTTTGAGATTACATCAAATTTTAAACATTTTGAAATAAATTTATCGAAATAAAGAACTTCCCCTTTGTTCTGTCGATGAATAAGATTTCAAAAATTTCAAAATTTTATTCCCCTTCATTAGTCAAATTTGTAATCCATTGCATTTCTTCTTCTTTTTATTACATTGTCTTTTTTTCTCCTCCTTTTTGTCTCAATCAAAAAGGTTAACAAGGAGGATCAATCAGTCAAATTAATGCTCATTCAAACATTCAATAATAATCAATTTACCATTCAATCAAATATTCATGATACATATCAAGAAGGGGCTCCTTCATTCTAGAAAATGATAATATTTATCATTCATAAGTAAAATGTTTATATAAACATAAGAAGCCTATCTTTTACAAAAAGAAGAATAACAGGACCAGGCAACCAAAACAAATAACCATACAAGCATGTGAAGAAAAAGTTACAATAGTGAAAAAGCATGATGAGGGTAGGCAAATCTATTGATCCTATGGTTAATTTTGATGATAATAAAATATTGAGTAATTATGATGCTAATCATGTATTTCAAGAATGGATATAGAATTTTTTAGATGCACAAAATGAAGAATTTATCCATAGAAGAAATTCTCTTAAAGAAGCTAAGTCAAAGTAATTCAAAGATGAAACTCTTAGTTTTTGACTTAGAAAAGTCGACCCTAATAGTATTGAAGCTGACAGCTAAATAGCCACAAGTAGAAAATAAGAGATAAATGAAGTTCAGGAGTCAACTCCTATAAGTGACAAGTCAACTCTGGCATGCTGGAGGTCATTGGCATGAACGATGAGTCAACTTGTGTGAAGTAAGAGCTAACTCTCTCGGTGAAGATAGAAGATTAGATTTTTGGGATCCTTGCTCGAGTCGACCCTTGAAATAGTCGAGTCAACCCCTGGATAGATCGAGTTAACTCATAAAGATGGTGAGTCGACTCTCTCAGGAAAGGCAGAATGTAGAATTTTTGGACTTTAAGATCGAGTCAACTCCTAAAGAGATCAAGTCGGCTCATGAGCAGCTCGAGTCAACTCCTGAAGAGCTAAAGCTGACTCTTGACATAGAAAAGCTATAACGGCTAGTTTTCTTGTCCTTCTCTAATGGCTAGTTTTTAGTTCTGATGGCTAGATCTGCCCTTCCAATGGTCAAGACTCATTCTCCAATTACTTCCAAGCTTATAAAAGACTAGAGAATCACTTAAAAAGTAAGCGAAGGAGATTAAAGAGTAAAATAATCATTTATAAGAGTTATTATTGAGTATCTTTAAGGAAGAGAAAAAGAGAGAAAATTTATGCAAAGAATTCAGTGAGCATTTAAGAGTAATGTTTATCTTCATTAGCTACATCCTCTCAAGCATCAAAGATGAGAAATTGAAGCCTCAATTTAGCAACTCATCAGCAACTTCACCAAGCTAAAATAAGTTTTCATTTTGTATTTTATTTTATGCTGAAACTTCTATATCTTAAATTTTGGGCTTTCTTTACAAGTTTCTTTGGGGTGAAAGAAACTTGGGTTAGGCTCATCCAAGCCCAAAATTGGACTTATAAAATTTGATTGATGATCCCATAAAATCAACTAGATTGATTGTGAATCTAAAAAATAATCAATATATGGCTTTGGTTGGTAAGCCTGAAAAACTAATTGGATTTGATTGTGAACCTGAATAAAACAATTGCACTGTAATCCAATTGATTATAGTCAAATTTTTAAGAAAAGCTTAGGGAGTAGATATAGGTGTGGGATTGCACCAAACCACTATAAATTTTCTATGTTGGTATTGTGCCATATCTTGCTCATTTTTCTTACTTTAGTTACTTGGTTTGCATCATTTTTAATTCTTGTATTGCTTCTTCTATATCTTAATTTTACTGTAGCATATTGCATACACCTCATAATCACTCAAGTTAGCTTAAATTAAAGCATATAATTATTCAAAATTAGATTTATTATTTTTTTTTAAAAAATTTAATCCATCCCCCTTCTTGGGTTGCTAACCTTTCTACATAACAAATGATATCAGAATAGGTGCTCTTATATTTTTTGTTGATCTAATGGTCCCGAATTAAAGATTATGATAATCCCTATTGGTTTCTCATTTATTGAAGGTCAATCTACTTCTAAATCACCACTTTTTAATAGCTCCAATTACACCTATTGAAAAGCTAGAATGAAGATCTTCATACAAGTATATGATTACAATTTATGGAGAATTACAGTAATGGCCCACACATGCCCACTATATTGATTAATGATAATGCTTCACCTAATCTCAAAAGGATATGGGATGACCGTGCTAAAAAAATAACCCAACTAAATGCTAAGATCATGAATATTCTTTATCATTTATTAGATAAAAATAAATTTAATATAATTTTTTCTTGTATTTTAGTTAAACAAGTGTAGGATCAATTGGAAGCAACATATGAGGAAACAAATTAAGAAGAAGAATCAAACTCCAAAGAAGATAAGGAAGCACTACCCAACTTATGCCTCATGATTCATGAGGATGAAAAGAAGAAGAAACAAATAAAAAAAAATCATTGAATAAGGAGAGCAAGAAAAAAAAAAGGAAAAATGAGAAAGAATAACAACAGGTAGACAAATTATGCTGGATGGCAGAAGAAAATGAGGTATATTTAGAAAACTCTCCTGATTTTACATTGAAGAGTTGCAAGATGCATTTTATGATTTAACCAAAGAATTTAAAAACTTAGGACATAAAAATAAAGAGCTAAAAAGTTAAATCAATTTTTAATTAAAGAGAAAAATAAACTTCAAAAAGAAAAAAAATAATTTTTTAAATGAAAAGAAGATTTTTGTAGAAGAAAATATTAAGTTAAAAGAGGAATTTGAAAATACAAAACTTTTAGTTAATAAAAAAAAAAAATTTGAAAGAAAAGAATGCTTTTCTTAAAGAAAAGAAAGATCTTATTGTTGCAAATGATGAACTAAAGAAAAAAATTGAAAGATTGAAGTCCTTTGTAGATAAATTTATATTTAGTTCTCAAAAGTTTTAATTGATCTTGAACAATCAAAAAGTTATTTTCAATAAGACTAGAATTGGATTTAATTTTTTAAGAAAATAAGAAAATATCAAAAATATGTTTGATAGTGCTTCTCATGAAAATCATTCTACTATTTGCTTTAAATCCAATAAAGCAGGCTATAAAATATCAATAGAAATGGTCATACTTGCATTAAATAGATTTGGATTCCAAAAAAATCATGTGCACTAACTCCTATGAATCCAAAAAAGTTTGATTATCAAAATCTAGAAAATAATTATTTAACAAGTGTGCCAAGCATCCAATGCCTTGAAAGAAGTAAATTTTTGAAGAATGGATGCTTAGGACTCAAAATGGATGGATGATGATATTTGATAAAAGTTAAACTTTCTAACATTATGTCATCATTGATTATGAACATTATTTTGCTAAATTGACTGATTTTGATGCTTTATTAATATTTATGCATGCATATTATGATGATTTTATTTTTTGCTTTGAGTATTTTGATGTATTGTTTATAACAAGCATATGTTTTTCAAAATTTGTATTCTCTCATAATTCTTTATACCTTGCTATTTTGATTGTTAATTATATAAGAAAGTTGAATCAAAAATAAACTTGATTGCATAAGAAATTATTTGCATATAAATTTTATGAATTAAACTTTGACATTCTCATAAGATACCTAATTATTGAAATCTCTCAACAATTGCATGATTTAAGAACTTCAAGATAAGACCTCTATTCATGAAAGATCATATGGAAGATGTTGTTGATTTGCATAATAAATCATTGCATCTTGATAGCTCTCAACTTGATCTTTAGGGCTTTGTTAATCCTCTAGTTAAATCTCACCCTTAGAGCCCTTATCTATTCTCTCTTGATTTAATCTTATTTGAATTGATTGATTCTAGATTGCCTATTTGATTCATTTATTCTGATTTAAATATCTTTTTTGAGTCTTGATTTGATTTACTCTTGATCTCCATCTTATTTGAGCTATTTCTTCTTGGATCAAAATTTCTTGAGTTATTTTTTATATTGAGGAGTCGACTCTTGGACTTAGGGAGTCGACTCATGATTTCTGGAGGACTAGTCATTCTAATCCATTATCTTAAGACTATCATGATCTATACCTATTTAGGATGCTAGAATTCCTTTCATAGAGCTTTAGTGATCCTAGCAATTCATTTTTTTTGACAGCTGTAGCTCTCATGCACTTTCCATTTACTCATATTTTCTATCTTTATTATCACCTTTTTATAATCATATTTTGCTAATTAATGAAAATTTAGCTTTTTATCCAATATATTTGATGTTTATATTTGTGCTTATCTATTTTATTCGAAATGTGCTTTATTTATAAAACCAAGGGAAGAAATGAATGCTTGATCGAATTAAATGAATATCATGTTTTGAAAGAAAAAGGGGAAGAATTAAGAAAATAAAATTTTGGACAATCATTAATTAAAATAAGGAGAAATCATTTTTGAACTTAACAAGAGAAATTATTGATTCATACTTTACATGTCTTGATTTAGTCATATGGATTTATTTGAGCATTCCCATGGTTTTGTTCATTTGAGAAATATATTTATACTTTGCAATCTTTGATCTAGTTATTATTTCTATTGGTTTCAAGAAGAATTTAAAAAATACTTTTGCTCCAATTGATCATTTTTTAAAAATAAATTTGAAAAATATTCTTCTTGAATCTTTTGAAATTGGTATCAAGAATTTTTTTTTAAGAAAGTTGTTATTTGGTTTGAATTTCAAAGTAATTAGCATCAAGAGAAATTTTTTGAGAAAATTATCATAATTGGTAGCATAATTTTTATAATCAGTATTAGACAGTTTATTTTTACCTTATACTCCATCAATTTATCTTATAGTAAAAAGAAAACAATGTTTTGTCTTAAATCTATTTTGCGTAACTATAGCTTTAACATTATCCCTTTAAGACAGATTCTAAGTTCGAAACCTTTATGCATCAAATTGATTAATACTTCTTAAGAAAAAGAAGAATATTTTAAAAAAAAAAATAAATATATCTTATGATTTGCTTTGAATGATCTAAATATAGTTTTGAAAAGCTTTATCCCTTTTAGATCTTGAAAGCTCAAAGTAATTTTCTAACTAAATTTATGAATTTATTTGATGCATCTATATTATTCAAAAGGGGGAGAAGTATTTTTGAATCTATATTGTTCAAAAAAAAAAGAAATGTTATCATGTCTATATTGCTCAAAAAAGATTGAATTCAAAAAGAGGATAGATCTTATTTTTGATAGAAACTTTTCGATACTTTCAAAAAGGGGGGAGAAGATATAAAATCTGAATTTGATACAAATTTTCTAAATTTAATTTGAGTTTTTAACTTAATTTGGATGATATTTTCTAACTCATTTCCTTGCACTTTTTGATGCTATTAAAAAGGGGAAGAAATTATATTAAGTATATGCTTGAATTGCTTAAGTTAATCACATGCTTGAGATGCTTGAAATGTTCATTTGTTTGCATTGAGATAATCATATAAATGAGTATATATTGAATATTCTTGAAATGTGCATTAACTTTTGATATATGAATTTAAGATAAATTAAAATATTCATGAATTATATGCTTACAAGCACTTAGCTATTTATATTATGATTCATATTAGTAAATTAATTGAAATATATTATGTTTATTTATACACATACTCAAAATTTTATCATCATCAAAAAAGAAGAGATTATTGATCCTATTACTAATTTTAATAATAATAAAATATTGAATAATTATGATATTAATCATATATTTTTAGGATGGATGTAGGATTTCTTAGATGCTTAAAATGAAGAATTTATCTATAGAAGAAATCTTCTTAAAGAAGCTAAATCAAAGTAATTCAAAGGTAAAACTTGACTTAGCTATAAGCAGAAAATAAAAAAAAAATAAAGTTTAGAAGTTGACCCCTGGGAAAGATGAGTCAACTCTCGCATGCTGGAGGTCACTGGCATGGACGATGAGTCAACTCATGTGAAAGAATCAACTCTCTTAGTTAAGATAGAAGATTAAAATTTGGGACCCCTTCTTGAGTCGATCCCCAAAATGGTTGAGTCGACCCCGGATAGGTCGAGTCGACTCATAAAGATGGTATGCCGACTCTCTTAAGAAAAATAGAACATAGAATTTTCGGACCCCCAAACCAAGTCGACTCATAGGCAACTCGAGTCGATCTGTGGGAAGCTCAAGTCGACTCTTGAGGAGCTAAAGTCAACTCCTAACATAGGAAAGTTGTAACAGCTGATTTTTCTATCCTTCTCCAATGGCTAGTTTTTGCCTCTAACGGTTAGATCAATCCTTCCAACAGTCAAGACTCATTCTCCAACCACTTCCAAGCTTATAAAAGGCTAAAAAATTATTTGAAAAGTAAGTAGAGGGGATTAAAGAGTAAAATACATCATTTATGAGAGCTATTATTGAATATCTTTGAGGAAAAAAAGAGAAAAAATTTGTGCAAAGAATTCAGTAAGCATTCAAGAGTGATCTTCACCTTCATCAGCTACATCCTCTTAAGCATCAAAGAAGAGAAGTTTAAACCTTAATCAAGCAACTCATTAGCAACTTCTTCGAGCTAAAAGGAGTTTTCATTTTCTATTTTATTTGTGCCAAAACTTCTTGTATGTTGGGTTTTCTTTACAAGTTTCTTTGGGATGAAAGAAACTTGGGTTACGCCCGTCTAAGCCCAAAATTGCACTTGTAAGATTTTGATTGATGATCCTGCAAAATCAACTGGATTGATTATAAATTCAAAAAATAATCGATGTATAGTTTTGGTTGGTGAGCTCAAAAAATTTACTGGATTTGATTATAAACTCAGATAAAACAATGGCACTATAATTGGTCTGATTATAGTAAAATTTCTAAGGAAAGCTTGGTGAGTAGACATAGGTATAGGGTTGCATCGAATCACTATAAATTTTTTGTATTTATATGATGCTTTATCTTGGTCACTTTTCTTGCTTTAGTTTCTTGCTTAGCATTTTTTTTTAAATTCTTGCATTGCTTCTTTTATATCTTAATTCCACTGCAACACATTGCATATACCTCACAATTACTCAAGCTAGCCTAAAATTGAAGTACATAATTGTTCAGAATTAGATTTAGTAAAAATTTTTTGAAAAAAAATCCAATTCACCCCCTCCTGGGTTGCTAACCTTTTTGGGCAATAAAATCAAAGGCTACTGATGCTATGGGACTTCGAAGAGCTAGCAATGAATTCAATAGGAGAGCTTCTTTGAGTCCTAGGATAATAGAGGTAAGGACACCGGGTTGAGTAGGGTCTTTTCGGAGGTCTGGATGGGGCTCGAGCTCAAGTAGATGAGGAAGGCTGAGTTTGAATTGGAGGGACAATAGATATTGCTTACTCTTGGTTCCTTCGAATGACCTTCACATCATCTTCGATCATGGCAACTCTTTAAGCTAGATTTCTAATTAGCTGATGCATGTTTGCCATTCTGAAATCAAGATCCAACATCAGCTTGTAAAGAATAGAAACATGACCTTCAAGACCACTAGATGACAGAGAGGCTCCTGTATGTCTGTTGGAAGAGTCTTGTGGTTGTACTTCAAGAGCGACATGATCCAAGATTCCTATTCTTCTTCCAAATTTTCATCCTTCATCTATCCAGATGACCCTTTTCTTATCCAATTCTAATCTACCTTCTCATACCCCATATGGTGGAGAGAGTGCATGTTGTAAGTGTTTAAGTGATGCAGCACTCTTCTCGGTTCATCCTCCAAATTTATTCCAGCAAGCTTGAATACAAGGGTGAGAGGCATACCAAAGGGCATATTTCCTTTGCTTTTAGTGATGGCTTCCTACATCAAATGAACAATGAGAGTGGAGAGGTCCAATGTATATTCACACTCAATATTGTGCATGACCTGAAGATCCTTCTTTGTGACATAATCAATATTTCCATTCCTAGGTATAAAATCTCACAAACAAAACTATGTAGTAGATGCATTTCCAAAGATGGTTGGCAAACAAACCTTTTATCTCTTCAACATCAATTCTTCTAATAATGTGAATTAGTGCATCTCTTCTTGAGAAAGGTGGATTAGAAGCTTCATTTACAGTAGCTAACCAGAGCAATTGATGAAAAAGACCAATAAAAACATGCAACTCTTTGCCTCTTACTCTACAAATAAGTGCATCAGGTTCCATAGAGGTGTCTTCATAAAACCCAGTACCAACCTTGGATATACTTCTTCATTCAGAGAAAAAAAAATTTTCCAGCCAAACTTTTTGATTGGTCCACAAAATGAAAACCTTTCTCATCCAAAAAAGTTGAAATCTATCCTTCTTCCCAAGATAATGGTCCGATTAGAGAGATATACCTTCTGAGAAGGGGTGGAGAGGGAAGGAGTAGATGCTGGTTGATCTTCATGCTTTTGAGCCGAGCTTCTAAGTTGCCTACTTGGAGAACTGGATACCGATTCAACCACTATCATTCTAGGGCTCGAAGACTTTTCCTTGGAGATCTTTCTATGCTTTAATCTCTGAGCAATCCACTTTACCGGAGCCATTTATAAGCAAAACCTACCAAATATCAAAGGGAAACAACCAATGAAGGTGCAGTTTAGTGGGGCAAGGGTTTTGGACAGGGAATGACTAAGAGGAATGGGAAAGAAATGATGAATAGGTAGCTTAGGGCTTTTTGTTTTAGGATCTCGATATTTGAGTCGACTCAGATTATAGGTGAGCCAACTCAATCAAGGGTCGACTGAGTCTTCTAGTTAGTTGGCTAACAATTGATCGACTAAGTTTATAAGTTGCTAGCCCAGACTGATATAGATCAAGTTTCAAAATTTGGCTCCCTAAGGAATGATGCAATTAACCAATCAATACATATCAAAATCAATCAAGTACACATTTCAATACATAATTCAGTAAGAATAAATTGATGTAAGCATTCATAAAAACAATTCAAAATAACCTGACCATTCAAGAAATTTAACCAAATGGATTATAAATCTCTAATTCTTTTCCAATCAAATAAAATTTTTCTTCATTTAAAAGTTTAGTAAAAATATCAATAATTTGATTATCAGTTGATACAAATTCAAGCATTATATTAGTATTTTGAACATGATTCCTAATGCAATAATATCTTATTTTGATATGCTTTGATCTTAAATGCTGAATTAGATTTTTAGTCAGATTAGTAGCACTTGTATTATCACATCTGATAGAAATTTTGCTATAAGTTACATCATAATCTTCTAATTATTGTTTGATCCACAAAAGTTGAGCATAATAATTTTTAACTGTAATATATTTGACTTCCGTCATAGACAAAGTTACTGAATTTTGTTTCTTGCTAAACCATGAGATCAAATTAACTTTTAAAAATTGACAAGTATCACTTGTACTTTTTTTATTTAATTTATATCCAGTATAATTAGTGTTAGAATAACCAATTAAGTTTAAAGATGATTATTTTGAAAACCACAAACTAGTATTTTGTATATCAATCAAGTATCTGAAAGTTTTTTAACTATCATTGCATGTGATTTTTTTGAATTAGATTGATAATTTACACACATATAAATACTAACATCAGGCCTACTTGTAGTTAAGGAAGTGATCCAATCATATCTTTATAAACCTTTGGATCTACTGCTTTATCTTTTAAATCTTAATCAAGCTTGCAACTTGAGCTCATAGGGGTGCCAATACCTTTGACATTCTATATACTAAATTTTCTCATAATTTTATTTGTATACTTGCTCTGATTTATGAAGATCTCCTTATTTATCTACCTAATTTGAAGTCAAAGAGAAAAGGTTAATTCTCCCATCATATTCATCTCAAACTCTTTCTACATTAGCTTAGCAAATTCTTCACATAAAACCTTATTAGTAGCACCAAATATTACATCATCAATATACATTTGAATAGATAAAAAATTATTCAATTTTTTTAATAAAAAGAGTTATATCCATATATATTTTTTAATTATTTTAAAGTAGGAATATGATTAATCTATCATACCATACTCTAGATGCTTGTTTTAAACAATATAAAGCTTTATTTAACTTGAAAATATGACTTGAAAATTCAAGATTTTTAAAATCTGGATGTTGTTCTATATAAACTTTTTCTGTAATATATCTATTTAAAAAAATATATTTTACATCTATTTGAAACGGCTTAAAATCTATGAAACATACAAATGCTAAGAGCAATCTAATAGCTTTAAGCATAGCAACTGATGCAAAAGTTTCTTCAAAATTTATTTTTTTATTGTAATTATAATCTTGTACAATCAATCTAGTATTATTTCTAATTATATTATCCTATTCATCTAATTTATTTTGAGAAATCCATTTAGTGCCAATAACAGAATAATTTTTTCAACTAAATTTTATACATTATTTCTTTCAAATTAGTTTAATTCTTCTTGCATAGCTATAATCTAATTAACATCTTTTTCAACTTCAAGAATAGTTTTTGGTTCAATGTGTGACATAAATGCAAAGTGATTTGGTTTATCTCTAATTGAAGCTCTAGTTTTAATTTCTTGAGATGGATCATCTATAATGAGTTCTTTAGGTGGACTAAGTATAGCTCCATTTCTTTGGTAAATCATATGTATCTGATTGAGTAGATGAATGAAACTCTTATATTTCTTCAATATCATCTTCTTGTTCTTGCTCCTTATCTTCTTGATCTTGAGGAGGATTTTCAATATCATTACTTTTATCTCCTTTTCAAGAGTACCTGCATCATCATCTACATCTACTTCTTTTGATTTAAAAATGTTAGTCTCATCAAAAATAACATAATAGACTCTTCTATAACTATTGTTCTTCTATTAAATACTTTATATGCTTTACTAAATGATGAATAACCAAGAAAAATATCTTTATTAGATTTAGCATTAAACTTATTTAATTTATCTTTACCATTTATCAAAATAAAACAGTGACAACCAAAGACTTTGAAGTATGAAATATTTGGTTTCTTTCCATTATAAAAAGCTCATCGATATTTTCTTTAAAATAAGTCTAATCAATGCTCAAGTTAACACATGGCATGTAGTATTTATAGCTTCCGTCTAAAAATATTTTGATAGGTTACTTTCACAAAGTATGGTTCGTGCCATCTCTTGCAAAGTTTTATTATTTTTTTTCTACCATCCCATTTGGATGAGATATCCTAGGGGCTGAAAAATTATAGTCAATTATATTTTTAGTGCAAAACATTTCAAAATCGCAACTTTCAAGTTTGGTGTGCTATGGTTATGCCTAGTTTTCAAAACATTACAATCATTTCCAGTAGTAACTTTCTTAAAGAGTTTTATAAATATTTCAAAAGTTTCATCTTTATGTGCAAGAACTAAAATCCATTTGTATCGAGAAAAGTCATCGATAATAACAAAATCGAAATATTTGCCACCAAGATTGGCAGTTTTGATTGGCCCAAACAAATCTATATGCAGGAGTTCTAATAGCTTAGTAGTTGAAATAATATTTTTAGATTTAAATAAAGATCTAACTTGCTTACCTAATTGACATGCATTACACACTTTATTCTTTTCGTAATTAAGTTTTGGCAAGCCTCTAACTAAGTACTTTTTGATTAATCTTGCAATGGAATCTATGCTTGTATGGCCTGATCTACTATGCCAAATCTAATTAGCTTTGTTGACTTTGGCATTTATAGCAACTAGGCACTCGATGTTATTGTTACCAAGATCATCAAAATCTATCAAGTAAATATTTCCATATCTCATTCTTATGAACTTAATTCTATTGTTAGTGGAACTAGTTACAATGCAATAAAATGATCTAAATAAAATATTAATATCTTTATCACATAATTAATTTATACTAGGAAGATTATACATCATACCATCAACAAGCAAAATATTTTTAATAAAGATAGTAGGAGTAATCTTGATATTACCAAGACTGATTATTTTTCCTTTACTATTATCTTCAAAAGTTATAACTTCATCATCCTTAGCTTTAAGAGAGATAAACTGAGAATTATCTCTCATCATATGCCTTGAACATCCGCTATCAAGATACCACTTTCTTCTTGACCTAAGAGATGCCAAGTACACCTACAAAATGATTATCAAGTCTTTTTAGGTACCCAAGCTAGCATGGATCTATTGAGGTTAGCTTCAATAATTTCTTTTGGAATCCATATTTATTTAATTCTAATATTTTTAGATTTAAATGTGTTATAATCAACAAACTTATGTCTTACTTTATTGCATTTGAAATAAGTAATGGTTTTTCCTTTAGGTATAGGTTTCATAAATATAGTTTTTAGAAATTTTTCTCTTAAAAATGTATCGAAGCCTAATCCATGCTTATCAAAAATCATTTTTTATTTTTCTATTAGCATGCAAACTTAAAGTAAATTTATCAACAATAATTTTTAATTTATCAATTCTTTTTTGTAAAGTATTATTATTCTCAATCAAATCATTTTGTTCTTTAAAAAAAAAATTCTCTTGAAAATTTTCTTTTTCTTCAACCAACAAAAGATTTAGCTTTTTAAGTTTCTTATTTTTAAGAGAAAAAATAAGAGATATTTAAAATCATCAAGTAACCTATAGAAAGCATCATATTGTTAAGTTTCAGTTACCTCATCCTTATGAGCCATAAGGCATAAATTAGCTTTCTCTTCTTTTGTTTCTTCCTCTTTCTCGGAGCTTAAATCTTCATCATTGCTCTAAGTTGCCATCATAGCTTCTTTCTGAATTTTTTGAAGTTCTTTATGAGTAGAGGGTAGTCGGCTCTAAAATATTCAGGTCTTTTGCACTCATAGTGAAGGAAAAACTGCCTTTTTCCTATGTAGGATCTTCCAGATTTCATCAAATCTGGGGTAGAATAAATTAAAAAATTTTTATCCTACGCTATTTCAGATCTAATATCTATTAGATCTAACTTTATTATCTGATATTTAAAATCTAAAATTAAATCTAAAAGTATGAGAAATGTAGACATACCTCAAGGGTAATCTAATTACCCTGTAGATGATCGCAGCACTACCTGAGGTTCTGATGTAGCCACGCAAGCACCTGGCCTCTACCAATATCCACTCAGGTAGGATCTAGAATGTCTTCTCCTCATGATTCTATGCTCCAAAAATCAGATCAATATCTGATTTGAAAGTACTTCAGAACTCCTTCTGAAGTTGGAGCAGCAGTCTGTCAAAGATGTCCTGCAGCCTTCTGTTCCAGGCATCGCCACACCTTGTACCTTTGCCAGA